>NC_051163.1:52930470-53147970 GCF_013339745.2 Dermacentor silvarum
CTATACGGAACCTCACGGCGACGGCGACGCCGACGGCAGAAATCTGGTTGAAGTGTCCATATAATTGCTATCGCAATAAAAAGAAACTCCGTCACAGAAAACAAGTGAGAAAATCGGCTGCAGAGAAGTGTACAGGGATCGTGGAGAAAGAAGGGATGTGAACGAAATGGGACCAGATCATGCAGTGAGAGAGGAGCGTTGAGCTATTGTGGAGTGAAGTGTCGGCAACAGAAGCATACAAGTGTGGATGAATAAAGTGAAGCGATCAAAATGGGCGTAGCGCAAGGAACAAAGCATTGAACTAATCGGTATTGAACAAATCGTACACTGAGCGATGAAGCGTCGAACGGAACCACAACGTCTTCGTAACGCTGAAAAGCGGCGTGTAGAATGTGAGCGTTTGCTGGTTTCTAAGGATGGATTCACGCGACGGACCAAATTCCGCGGACACGCATTACACGGTCCAGTGCCGCGCAATCGCGCTGCACACAAGGACGAAGCAGATTAGATGATCCGTGGAATTTGGTCTTACGTGTGAATCTAGCTTAAACGCGAAGCAAAACATTTGTGCAAACTTCATAGAAAACTTGGCTTAGCACCAATTTTGGCACAAGTGTCGAATCAGGTATTTTTTTTTCTACGAGGCATCCACAATTCATTTTGTTCAGAATGCCCACATTTGCAAGTATTAGGTGTTTGTGTGATGGTAATGTTGACAAAACCATACTCACTGTGATGGCATTTCTTTCGTTCTTTTTTTTTTTTTGGGGGGGGGGGGGGTCTGGCTCTGTAACATCTTGTCAACGCATAATTTCTCTACTTGCCATTACAGTAATTATTCAAAGCTATTCCGCCTTTATGAAAGCACAGGATTTTTCCTATTCTATATTATTGTGCAAAACGTAACGCCATGGTATGGCTCTGTTTTCCCTCACGTGCTCTCGTTCTAATAAACTCATTTAACATTGCACTCGTTAGTCTCCTTTTGAATAGCTGGCATTTTCGAATTCAGGCGTATAAAATTTTCGTAACATTGCTCACGGAGTGCAACAAATACGCAAGTAAACCGCACTACAGAGTCTCATAAATTGCGTATGATACCGAGTCACGTAGTTTTCGAGACATATGTGAATATGTGTCGATATATGTGTCTCTCGCCTGGGGATATTTTACTGGCAGCCTCGCAAGGACAAAGGTTTGGAATGACAAGCAACAATAATAATAGTTCACATATAGCAAAACGTATTTAGCACTAGTCAAATTAACTTGTTTAAGCACCAGTTTACCAGGTCTCAATTTTAAACCCGTCTTTGGAACCTTTAAACATTTTAAGTTGCATGATATCCAGCGTGGTGGCTCGGTGGCTAGGATATACCGCTGGTGGGCATGGTGTTGCGATGCTTCGTTTCTAGCTTCGGTGCCCGCTTTCCTGGGCACAGAGTACAAAAACATGCATGTACTGAGCTTTCGGCACACGTTACGCTGTCGTAAGTGGTCAAAGTTAATTTCTAGCCCTCCCCTACAGGGTCCGTAACAGTGCCTATGTTGCTTTGGGTTCGTTAAACATCCCCAATCAATTGGACAAATATGCTTGAGACTATGAAAAGCGCGCTTTAACATTTCCCCCCTCTTACATTGTAGATGTCCCTTGTGAGAATTAGTTTTTGCACAGTCACTGTTCAGAGGCAGAATTGCGGGGGTAGTGTATTATGATCTCCTATGGTTGTGGCTGAAACCCGTCTATTTAAATCTTCGTCCCCTCTTGACTATTTTCATCAGGGGTCGGCATGGCACACGTGGTGGTCCTGGCACTTTTTAGCTGGGGTAAAGGGAGCAGGGCTGCCTGAGTTAACCCAGCAGTGTACCAACTAGCAGATCTCACTGATTGTGGTCTCTAACCGGTCGCGTCGACCCGCGGAATGTGGACAGTTTGTATATGGGCAGCAGTTTCGTATCTTCGTGAATCTCTGCAGCAGCACAACAGACCTGTGGAATGGTCCACTGCAGCCTACAAGGGTATGCACCAGGTGCCAAGGCCCGACGCCGGTAGACAATGAACACATAGTGTGACTCTCTATGACACATAGGCTTTCACTATGATCTCTCGCAACAATATTGAACGGAATATTTACCAGTGGCTTCACTCATATGTAAAGGAGGGGTTTACAAACAGAATAACTCGGGCGTGAAATATCGTCTCTGGGGCAGCTCAGGACATTCATGTCAGTGTAAAAGAAGTTACATACGGGCGATCATGGGATCTATCACGCAACACACGCCTTAGTGCTGGCTTCTCTTAGTTAACATCTATTTATAAGGAAGGAAATTTGGTACACAAGTTGCGTCAGGTTAAATTATCATCATCATCAGCCTATATTTATGTCCACTGCAGGACGAAGGCCTCTTTTTAGGATCTCCAATTACCCCTGTCTTGCGCTAGCTGATTCCAACTTGCGCCTGCAAATTTCCTAACTTCATCACCACACCTAGTTTTCTGCCGTCCTCCCTGTTTTCCCTTTGCCTTTCTCTCTCTCTCTTTGTCTCTCTCTCTCTCTTCTCTCTCAAATGCGCTTCCCTTCTCTTGGTATCCATTCTGTAACTCTAATGGTCCACTGGTTATCCATCCTACGCATTACATGGCCTGCCCAGCTCCATTTTTCCTTCCTAATGTCAATTAGAATATCGACTATCCCCGTTTGCTCTCTGACCTACACCACTCTCTTCCTGTCTCTTAGCGTTAGCCCTAACATTGATCGTTCTATCGGTCTTTGTGCGGTCCTTAACTTGTTCTCCAGCTTCTTTGTTATAACCTCCAAGTTTCTTTCCCATATGTTAGCACCGGTAGAATGCAATTATGGTACACTTTTTCAACGACAGTGGTAAGCTCCCAGTCAGGATTTGGTAATGCCTGCCGTACGCATTACAACACAATTTTATTCTTCTGTAAATTTCTTTCTCATGATCAGGGTCCCGTGTGAGCAATTCACCTATATAGATAAACGTACTCCTTTACGGACTCTATAGCGGCTGACTGGCGATCCTGAATTCGTCTATAGCCCAATTTAAATGTCTAAAACGAATTCATTATGAATATTATCATTACCATGTAAACATGTACAAACAATATAAATAGAAAAATGCAGGCTAGCAAATGTCCCCTAAGGGAGACACCACGCCCGCCCGCTTGCGGAGGAAGAGAAAAAAGAGGCGACAAGAAGAAGAAGAAGAATGTTTTATTGCACTAAAAATATATACGAAATGATTGTGACAGCATCTGGATCCATAGCCTATATGGCTAGTTAGGATCCATTACAAAAAGCTTGTGTAAGTACAGCATCAATTAGCAAGTACAATGTTAACATGAAAACTACAGCATCAATGCGGCATGTATACAATATCAGCAGCAGTTTGCGAGCACAATATTAATACGGTGACTGGTAGCTCCCCGAAAGAAAGAGTCTCTTGGGCGACGGCGCAATATTTGGCAGACATTTTGTCAAGGTAGGTATATTGTTCCAAATTTTTGTTTCAATTGTTCCAAAAAGATTTTCCAATTGTTCGATGGCCGTGAACATTGTGGACTACCGGCATATTAAGATTTTTTTGTTCCGCCTGTCGAGTGTTACACCTGGGTTTTACTAAAACTGATGAATGATAGGGTATGTTCTTGTAAATTATTCTGTGTACTAATGTAGCACTTTTATATTGCCTAACGACATTAAATGGCATTATGTTGAGGTTTCTGAAAATCTCTGTGGATGGTGCGTTCTTGGGCGCTGATGCGATGGTTCGTACAGCTCTTTTTTGCAGGATGCTAACCACCGAACAATACGAAGCATACGTGTAGCCCCATGATTCTATGCAGTATGTTAGGTGAGAGTGAAATAACGTTAAAATGTAATATACGGAGTGTCTGTAAATTGAAATACTTTCGAGCCTTAAATAACCTGAAGCATCCAAAGCTTAGTTTTTTTTGCAAAGATGATCAATATGAGTTGCCCAATGGAATGATGAGTCGAGAGTCACGCCAAGGTAAGTATGTGCGTTTAGCTTCTCAATACCATTTCCTCCAATGTACAGCCCACGTGTTTCAGGTACCACTTTTCGGTTAGAGGCGAAAACAACATACTTAGTTTTCTATGTATTTAGCAGTAATTTGTTTCGTTTAAACCATTGAGAAGTTACTTCTAGTTCATTATTAGCGAGTAATTCTGTTTCCTGAAGAGAAGGGTGTGCTATAAGTAAGGCAGTGTCATCTGCATACAGAGCTGCTTGCGTGTGGGTCAAGGAGAGAGGATAATCATTGATAAATAGGGAAAACAAGATCGGTCCAAGTACTGAACCTTGTGGTACTCCCGTTTCAACTAGTTTACGGTCTGATTTGTTGCCAAGTATTTGTACGAACTGAGTCCGCTGAGTCAAATAGCTGCGAAAAAAATTTGAAGCTATCCCTCTAAATCCATAGCGTTTGAGCTTGTACAACAAAATATTGTGGTTCACTGAATCGAATGCCTTTTTTTATATATCTAGGAAGATACCTATGATGATTTGGTTATTGTTTAAAGCACGGTTTACTGTTTCTGTCACAAAATTTACTGCAGTGGCTGTGCAGTATTCCTTTCTAAAGCCATGTTGATTTGGAGTTAGGATACTGTATTTTGTAATAAAGTCAATCATTCTTTTGGCTACCAGTTTCTCAAAAAGAGTGTTCAAGCATGATCAAATTGTTATGGGACTGTAGTTTGCTATGCTGTCAGGACATTCTCCTTTGTGTATTGGTGTCAGCCTCCCTATCTTAAGCTGTTCGGGGTACACACCTGTCACGAATGACTGGTTCAAGATTACTGCAAGAGGTTTGCATAAGGTTTCAATGTTATCCTTAAGTATCTTAATTGGTATTTCATCATGACCCATGGCCTTTTCGTATGACATCAGACGTGCTACTGCAATCAGCTTCTGTAATTTCTCGAAAACGGAAGTATTATTGTGAATAGTAGGAAATGGTGAGTCATATTCTTCGTTTGTAAAGGTTGCCAACTGTTTTTCTATGGTTACGAAATAATCATTGAATAGTTCTGCAAGTTCCATTTCATTACAACCGATAACATTTAAGTCAGGTAAAAGAAGTTGTTGCGGTTACGGTTTGGTGACTGCTTTTATTATACGCCAAATTTCCTTTGTATTACCATTACTTTTCACGATAAGGTTACTGTAATATTCTTTTTTCCATTTTCTCATCGATAATGATAGATTGCGTGTGCTTCTGTACAGTTCCTTATAATAGCCGTTATCTTTATTTTGCTTCATTTTGGTCAGCCAGTGTTCTCGTAATCTAATCACTTTGAGTATTGCCTCGTTCATCCAAGGGCAAATTAGTGCGGACAGGTACACTGCTCTGCGAGATTTGTGCTCTACTTTTACGCATCTTGCTTGTAGTGATGATGCAAACTTTGCATAGGCTGCGTTAACATCTGTACCACTGGGACCTAAAAATTGTGTTTCTTGAATTGCTCTTCTACTCTTTTCGTAATCTATCCTCAGCGGGTGAGAGGGTGGTTTGTTTTTCTGCCTGCAGATGAGCGCTAGAAACATAAATAAAAATTGGAAAATGGTCCGAAACGTTTTCTGTTATTACACCGGCAGCAATGCATTCACTATCAATGTTTGACAAAATGTGGTCAATTGTTGTAGATGACGCTGGTGTAACTCTTGTCGGTGCTAAAATATTTTTCTAAAGCCATAACTCAACGCTAAGTACTGATACTCCGTGCTTGACTCTTTGCCTATGTCTATATTAAAATCACCGCATAAAATGACTTGTTTTTCTTCATTTGTAAAATGTTGCAGAGTGTGTTCTAATTTTTCTAAAAACGGCTGAATTTTCCCATCGGGTGTCCCATAAGCGACACCCATTATGACGTAATTTTGCATCTCTACGAACAACATCTCTAGTTCTCCTAAATTTGTTTCCGTAAATTTCCACGAGATAAAAAGAAAAAAAAAACACATTACAGTCACACGAAGAGTACCAGCGTTGAAGGCGAGAGGCTAGTCCCGTGTTTGACAAGAATTCCAGTACTTCTTTGTGAGCCTCATATCGAGTTGACGCACGACCTCTCGGAAACAAGACGTCACTAAACGCAGCTCGAGCAAGATTAAGTTGTTGAAACTTGCCCAGCCGCACACAGCGGACCACTGTGGAAAGTTGAAAAATCTAACCGCAAGTGTTCAAGCGTTTTCCTTTAGTGTCCGCAAGCCAGGTACGCAGGGCTCGACGCACGTCATTTCTGAAAGCGATGTGCGACGTTAACACGCTCGAGGCGCAACTTCAGCAATAGAGACCAAATGCGGCGAGTTAGAGCCCGGTCATAGATTGGCGAAGCGTACGATCCCTTGGCTACACATTCATCCGGGTGTGAGCGCTGTACGTAGGTGGTGGCGCTTAAGTAGTCTAGCGTCGTCATATTTGCACAATCTATCATCTATGAACTCAAGATCGAGCCCTGACACCGCCAGAGCATCAGCAGCCTCGTTTCCTGGGATATCAATATGGCCGATGGTGCCCAGTGAAGCACCATCTTTCTTCCTTCAGATTGGATTTATTTGATGGGTCAATCTTAAGTGTTTCGCGTATTTCGTGTTTTGAATCCGTCATGGAAGAGAGAAGGGGCTTGTAGGTAAGTTGATATACGCAATAGATAGGTTGCTGCAGGTAAGTTAGGTACACTTTTGTAATGCTCTTCACAAGTGAACGTCCGGTCCATCTGAGGACGGTGCCCAACTTCGGCATCCCCACTGCCCCTTTGGTGTGCCGGAGCAACCGTGAAAGTGTAATAAATAATGAAACTTGGTACTGGCGCCAATTTTCACTTTTTTTACCGTTATGGTAAGGAGACTGTGTGGCTTGCACTGATATGTAGTTGGATATTCCGTCTCGTTGGACATATCGTCCCCTTGGACATCCTCTTTCGTCGGACATTCAAGCTCTGATTCCAAGAGGGGAAACAAGCCACCGCGTTCGGGAATCGAACCCTGGACATTGTGCCGAATATCAGAGTGCCATAGCCACATTGCAACTGCAGCGGCTGGTGAGACGGAGACACTGTTCGCATACGCGCACAGCCAACGCAACTAAACTAGCATCTGTGAACGCTAAACGCCTCGCAAGAATGACCACCGGATGTCGAATCGAATAGTCTAATATTTTCGAAGCCTCGCCGTGGTGGCGTAGTGGCTTTGCACTGCTAAGCCGGGGGCTCGGGATCAAATTCCGGCCGTGGCGGTCGCATTTCCATGGGAGCGAAATGTAAAACTCCCGTGTACCGTGCATTGCGTGCAGGTTAAAGAACCCCAGGTGATCAAAATTCATCCAGAGTCCCCCACTACGGCATGCCTCATAATCATATCATAGTTTTAGCAAGTAAATGCACAAAAGTAAATTTCTATAAAGCAACATGTTTGTGCGGACAACGTTTGGCAAAATGAAAGTTTGCTGACGATTACGATACTCCCTAACGCGCGAGAGAGAGAGAGAGGGAAAATTTTATTCAGAGAAAGGCAAGAGGTCCGGCCTGAGCTGTAACTTGCTCTGGCCTGCTACTCCACACTGGGGAAAAGAACGGGAAGGAAAAGGGCTAATGGTGATGATGATAACAGGAGGAGGTGCGTATATACAAGTTTACAACGTTGTGGCATCTCTAAAGCCGTGCGTCCAGCCCAGTGGCCTGTAGAAAGGCTATTGCGGCGCTGGTTATCAGGGCTGCGCTGTTTGCATTGGGTCAAGGACCTAAAAGAAACTCCTCTCATAGCGGCCTCTTATCGACTTTTGCAATGGAAGAGACCAGTTTCTGTCGTTCTTGCGTGTACGCGGGACAGACGCAAAATATATGATCAAGTGTTTCTGGTAACTGTCAGTGTTCACAATTGCGGCTAGTGTCACTACAACCAATCTTATGTCTATAACGCTTCGTGAATGCGACACCAAGGCGAATCCGGTGCGCCATGCTTGATTGCCTTCTTTTGAGCTTGTGAGGCATGCGGGGGGGATTTCATTTCTGGGCCCCATTTATGCACTCTAGCTTGTGTCGACGATCTGGTTGGGTCCAGTGCTACAACGTACAATTGCGTATTACGCAACAAAGTAGGGCGTTTGTGTCTGTTCGTGAGAATGGAATGCGTACTTCAGTAGCATTATTTAAAGCAGCTTTCGCTTCAGCGTCTGCTTGTTCGTTCCCTATCACGCCACAGTGTGCAGGTATCCACTGAAAGGTGATAATATGGCCATTTCTATTTGTATGGTCGAGCAGCTCTGCAATTTCTACAGCCATTGAATTATACTGGCCCCGCCTGAAGACAGAGTCAATGGTTTGAAGAGCTGGCTTGGAATCGCAGAATATCGTCCATGCGCGAGGAGGCTCCTCGGAAGGAAATCGAAGTGCCTCCCGGATAGCAACAAGTTCTGCGGCAGTTAATGTTGACCTATGGTCTAGTTTAAACTGCCATTCGATGATGATATGTGGGATGACGAAGGCTGCAGTGGAGGCATATGGTGTGACAGAGCCATCCGTATATACGTGTACAGTATTTCCGTACTCTGCATAAATGTGACACAGAGTAAGCTGCATGGGGCCAACGGATGCACTGGATTACTTTTTTTTTTTTTTGCAATCCCGGGAATCTGTAGAGCAACAAACGGTTTAGGCAAAACCCACAGGAGTATTCTCGGAATACAGTCGAGAGAAAATCTTGACGGTAGAATATTCTGATGACGCGATAGAGTCCTTGAAAAGCTGCAACCTGGTTGTGTGGCCGGGAGCAATGACAAAGGATGGTGTTCGTGTCGGGTCAACACGCGGAGGTCCAGTCGAAGAGGGTCGCAGAGCAAGTATACAGCAATCGGACAAGCACGAGCTTCCGCTCTAGTTCCATTGGTTGACGTACATTGTGGGAGGCCCAAACATGTACGCAATGCTTGAGCTTGAATGCTCTTCAGCGTGCGCACACAACTAAGTTCCATGCTTGAGAGTGCCGGCATGCTGTACCATATATACCCTATGAATAGGGCTTGGTACAGTTGGAGTAATGATGACTCCGAGGAGCCCCATCTTGTTCCTGCAACGATGCGAAAGACGTGCACGAAACTCCTCAGCTTTGACTTCAGTGCGGCGACTTTTCTTGACCAAGATAGTCCCCGGTATATGATTACGCCAAGGAATCTATGGATGTGCTACTGCAGGTATCGCTGTTTCGTTAACAATTATGGGATACCTGGTCATTCGCTTCTGCGTGAAAGCAAGCACGGAACATTTTGCTGTTGAGAGCTGAAGGCCTTGACACCGCAAATATTTAGCTGTGATTGGCACTGCAAGTTGAAGTATAGCACGCATTTGGGGCCGTACGGGTGGCTTCAGATTTGAGCACAGCTCTACACGTGTTTTCATTTCGCTATATATTCGCTGGCGCGGACAATCTGTCTCGTGCAGCCCGTTGCAAACGGAGCAAAGTGTGGCACGACTGCCTCGCTAATCGGGAGATCACGCGAGGCAGCACGCGAGTGGCGAGAAGGCGCGATTCAAAGCAGCCGCCGCAGACAGACCTCCGCTCACGTAGCGCTTTGTTTCCACACAGACGACGCGCGCTACTCTGACGCCATCTCGCAGCCATTGTCGCCGCAAAGCCCGTCTCGCGCGGCACTATGCTTTTCTACTCACGCATGCCCTCCTCCTCCGATTTCTTCCTCGCGCTCTCTTTGCTATCGCCGTCTTTCATCTCCCGCTGCGCTCCGCGTTCGCTTTCGTACTTCACTGTGATTGTTCGCTCGGTTACGAGCACAACGCCGACGCTCGCCGCAGACACGGGCGCCTAAGAGTGGCGCTGTAAAATCAGGCTTTTATAGTACATTACTTGACACATGCAGGCGAGAACTTTCACCACTAAACTTCTGGAAAACTAAGTACTGAGTACTGCGCAACAGCCACAACTATGAGGCAGCAGAATCATTCGGAACAATCCTCAGATCCATTGTTTTGTTTCGTTTCCCTCCAGACTCCTAAGCATTGTCGTCTCTTATATATTGTTGACATAACTGATTATAGGAATAGTGGATTCTCCAATCGAATACGAATCAAATCGCAGGGACTCTTCGATTCGTATTTGAGATTTCACATATTCGCGACCCCCTACTGGTTTCCAAATTCCGTGGCATGGCTCCACAGAACATTCTTTGTAGCCTTACCGCCTGTATCTCCACAGTTCCCCAGTTCATTCATTTTATAACACTGGTTTTGCAGTTATTCAAGCCTGAACACTGAATAATAAGAGCCTGCCTTTCGCTCCCACATTTGCAGAAGCTCTTCAGCCGCAAACAACAATGCCTACATTAGAGCCACACACACAAGCACACGCGAGTCAGTCAACGACTTCCCCTTGTTTAAAATAAGCGTCAACGGCGCCGAGGCAGGCTGGCGGCGGTAACATCCGCCGCGCTGATATATAGCTTCGTATCATTTTCTTCCAGGACCATGCAATTTCCTGTTGCGCTGCAAGTCTGATCACATCTCGAGCCCTTGGCCGTGGCTGTCTAAGTTAAGGGGCTCCTATCATGGTTCTTAACGGCAGGAAAAAAAGACGAGGGAGAAAGTGCTGTGACCGCTACGCCAATCTTTCTTCTAACAGTCGCGGATCCGAATTGCCACAGTAAAGAAAACACGGTGGTCTCTGACGCGAGAAAGTTTGTTGAGGCCAGCGGCAGCAATCGACGAGCTGCGCCTACTAAAGCGGCTGCGAAGCCCAGCGTGGCAGGTCGCGTCGCGCAACGGGCGCTTAAGTGCGGCACTATCGTGTTGGTCTAGACTTTCCCAGTGAATGCGAAGTGACCAAAATGGCTACTTCACCGGGCAGCAAGTCTACATCGCAGTGGTCAATGTTGGCTTCAGTGTTCATCTTCGCCGCAGCACTGGAATCCGTGGCGCCTTTCTCCGTGACCAAAGTGGTGGACACAAGCTCCTCGTGCTCAGATAAGCAGTTCAAGTGCGTCGCTGGGGGGAACTGCGTCCCGAGGTGGTGGCAATGCGACGGGATGTGGGACTGCAGAGACGGATCGGACGAGCAGGACTGCCACGTAAACAGGACGTGCCTCGAAGGACAATTCAAGTGTGAACAAGGTGGTCACTGCGTCCCGGCAACCTGGCGCTGCGACGGTGAACGCGACTGCTTGGACGGGTCGGACGAAGAGAACTGTACGTCTGCACGCACTTGTTCGGAAACAGAATTTGCCTGCAAGGATAGTGGTCATTGCTTACCGGCAACATGGAAATGCGATGGTGACCCCGACTGCTCGGACCACTCGGACGAAAAAAACTGTACGACTGCGCGCATGTGTACCCAAACAGAATTTGCCTGCAAGGACAACGGTCATTGCATACTGGCAACGTGGCGATGCGATGGTGACCCAGACTGCTCAGACCGCTCAGACGAAGAAAACTGCACATCTACACGCAATTGTTCAGAAACAGAGTTTGCCTGCAAGGACAGCGGTCATTGCATATCGGCGACATGGCGATGCGACGGTGACCCCGACTGCTCGGACCACTCGGACGAAGAGAACTGTACGTCTGCACGCACTTGTTCGGAAACAGAATTTGCCTGCAAGGATAGTGGTCATTGCTTACCGGCAACATGGAAATGCGATGGTGACCCCGACTGCTCGGACCACTCGGACGAAGAGAACTGTACGTCTGCACGCACTTGTTCACAAACAGAATTTGCCTGCAAGGATAGTGGTCAACGGTCATTGCATGCTCGGACTGGCAAAAAAACGTGGCGATGCGATGGCAAGGACAACGGTCATTGACCCAGACTACTGGCTCAGTGGCGATGCGATGGTGACAGACTGCTCTACACGACCGCTCAGACGACTGCAATCTACACGACATGTTCAGAAACAGAGTGCCTGCACGTCTGCACGCACGACGGTGACCCCGACTGCTTCGGAAACAGAAACAGAATTTGCCTGCAAGGACAGCGGTCAGGTCATTGCATATCTGGGACATGGCGATGCGACGGTGACATCGACTGCTCAGATCACTCGGACGAAGAGAATTGTACGTCTGCACGCACTTGTTCGGAAACAGAATTTGCCTGCAAGGACAGCGGTCATTGCATATCTGGGACATGGCGATGCGACGGTGACCCCGACTGCTCGGATCACTCGGACGAAGAGAACTGTACGTCTGCCCGCACTTGTTCGGAAACAGAATTTGCCTGCAAGGACAGCGGTCATTGCATATCTGGGACATGGCGATGCGACGGTGACATCGACTGCTCAGATCACTCGGACGAAGAGAATTGTACGTCTGCACGCACTTGTTCGGAAACAGAATTTGCCTGCAAGGACAGCGGTCATTGCATATCTGGGACATGGCGATGCGACGGTGACATCGACTGCTCAGATCACTCGGACGAAGAGAATTGTACGTCTGCACGCACTTGTTCGGAAACAGAATTTGCCTGCAAGGACAGCGGTCATTGCATATCTGGGACATGGCGATGCGACGGTGACCCCGACTGCTCGGATCACTCGGACGAAGAGAATTGTACGTCTGCACGCACTTGTTCGGAAACAGAATTTGCCTGCAAGGACAGCGGTCATTGCATATCTGGGACATGGCGATGCGACGGTGACCCCGACTGCTCGGACCACTCGGACGAAGAGAACTGTACGTCTGCACGCACTTGTTCGGAAACAGAATTTGCCTGCAAGGAAAGCGGTCATTGCATATCGGCGACATGGCGATGTGACGATGACCCCGACTGCTCAGATCACTCGGACGAAGAGAACTGTACGTCTGCACGCACTTGTTCGGAAACAGAATTTGCCTGCAAGGACAATGGTCATTGCATATCGGCGACATGGCGATGTGACGGTGACCCCGACTGCTCAGATCACTCGGACGAAGAGAATTGTACGTCTGCACACGCTTGTTCGGAAACAGAATTTGCCTGCAAGGACAATGGTCATTGCATATTGGCGACATGGCGATGTGACGGTGACCCCGACTGCTCGGACCACTCGGACGAAGAGAATTGTACGTCTGCACGCACTTGTTCAGAAACAGAATTTGCCTGCAAGGACAATGGTCATTGCATATCGGCGACATGGCGATGTGACGGTGACCCCGACTGCTCGGACCACTCAGACGAAGAAAACTGTACATCTGGACGCACTTGTTCGGAAACAGAATTTGCCTGCAAGGACAACAGTCATTGCATATCGGCGACATGGCGATGTGACGGTGATCCCGACTGCTCAGACCACTCGGACGAAGAGAATTGTACGTCTGCACGCACTTGTTCGGAAACAGAATTTGCCTGCAAGGACAATGGTCATTGCATATCGGCGATATGGCGATGTAACGGGGACCCCGACTGCTTAGATCACTCGGACGAAGAGAATTGTACGTCTGCACTCACTTGTTCGGAAACAGAATTTGCCTGCAAGAACAGCGGTCATTGCATATCGGCGACATGGCGATGTGACGGTGACCCCGACTGCTCAGATCACTCGGACGAAGAGAATTGTACGTCTGCACGCACTTGTTCGGGAACAGAATTTGCCTGCAAGGACAATGGTCATTGCATATCGGCGACATGGCGATGTGACGGTGACCCCGACTGCTCAGATCACTCGGACGAAGAGAACTGTACGACTGCGCGCATGTGTACCCAAACAGAATTTTCCTGCAAGGATAATGGTCATTGCATATCGGCAACATGGCGATGCGACGGTGACCCCGACTGTTCGGATCGCTCAGACGAAGAAAACTGTACATCTGGACGCACTTGTTCGGATATAGAATTTGCCTGCAAGGACAATGGTCATTGCATATCGGCGACATGGCGATGTGATGGTGACCCCGACTGCTCGGACCACTCAGACGAAGAAAACTGTACATCTGGACGCACTTGTTCGGAAACAGAATTTGCCTGCAAGGACAACAGTCATTGCATATCGGCGACATGGCGATGTGACGGTGATCCCGACTGCTCAGACCACTCGGACGAAGAGAATTGTACGTCTGCACGCACTTGTTCGGAAACAGAATTTGCCTGCAAGGACAATGGTCATTGCATATCGGCGATATGGCGATGTAACGGGGACCCCGACTGCTTAGATCACTCGGACGAAGAGAATTGTACATCTGCACTCACTTGTTCGGAAACAGAATTTGCCTGCAAGAACAGCGGTCATTGCATATCGGCGACATGGCGATGTGATGGTGACCCCGACTGCTCAGATCACTCGGACGAAGAGAATTGTACGTCTGCACGCACTTGTTCAGAAACAGAATTTGCCTGCAAGGACAATGGTCATTGCATATCGGCGACATGGCGATGTGACGGTGACCCCGACTGCTCAGATCACTCGGACGAAGAGAACTGTACGACTGCGCGCATGTGTACCCAAACAGAATTTGCCTGCAAGGATAATGGTCATTGCATATCGGCAACATGGCGATGTGACGGTGACCCCGACTGTTCGGATCGCTCAGACGAAGAAAACTGTACATCTGGACGCACTTGTTCGGAAACAGAATTTGCCTGCAAGGACAATGGTCATTGCATATCGGCGACATGGCAATGTGACGGCGACCCTGACTGCTCAGATCACTCGGACGAAGAGAATTGTACGTCTGCACGCACTTGTTCGGAAACAGAATTTGCCTGCAAGGACAATGGTCATTGCATATCGGCGACATGGCGATGTGACGGCGACCCCGACTGCTCAGATCACTCGGACGAAGATAATTGTACGTCTGCACGCACTTGTTCGGAAACAGAATTTGCCTGCAAGGACAATGGTCATTGCATATCGGCGACATGGCGATGCGACGGTGACCCCGACTGCTCAGACCACTCGGACGAAGAGAACTGTACGCCTGCACACACTTGCTTACCAAAGCAGTTCGCTTGCAAGGACAATGGTAGATGTATATGGACAAATTGGTGGTGCGACGGTGAACGCGACTGCTTCGATGGCTCGGATGAAGAGAACTGTACGTATTCACGCACTTGTTCGGAAACAGAGTTTGCCTGCAAGGAGAACGGTCACTGCATATCTGGGACATGGCGATGTGACGGTGACCCCGACTGCTCAGATCACTCGGACGAAGAAAATTGTACGTCTGCACACACTTGTTCGGAAACAGAATTTGCCTGCAAGGACAACGGTCATTGCATATCGGCAACATGGCGATGTGATGGTGACCCCGACTGTTCTGATGGTTCGGACGAGGATGTTTCCATGTGCAACGAAGGTTTTGTCTGCTCTCCCAACAAATTTCTTTGCAAGACTCTCGGTCAATTTGTGTGTGTTCCCAAAGAGCGGAGGTGCGACGGCCATATTGACTGTGACGACGCCGTGGATGAGAAGAACTGCACTCGACCTCAAACATGCTCAGAGAAAGAGTTTACTTGTCTCGACAGAGCACAGTGCATACCTGTAGCGTTGCGCTGTGACGGTAAACGCGACTGCGTAGATGGTTCAGACGAAGATTGGTTGGGTTGCCCAAGTGAGACACCATGTCCGATGGGCCAATTTGCTTGTAAACGCGCTCTAGAGGGCTCGGTGACGTGCTTCCCTAGGGCGTTGCTTTGCGACGGTCACAAACAGTGCCACGACGGCTCTGACGAAATCGGTTGCGGAAACCGAATCTGCGAAGCGGGAGAGTTTCGTTGTAAGACAGGGCGTTGCATTCCTCAGCAGTGGACCTGCGACGGCAAGCCTGACTGCCCAGACGGATTGGATGAGGACGCGCTATTATGCAAAGCGTATGGGTCATTGTGCCCTTCGAGCCAGCTTCCCTGCCGCTCGCACAACGGTAGCTTTATCTGCATCGGTGAAGAGGAAAAGTGCAACGGACACGTGGACTGTGACGACGGCAGCGACGAGAGGCTGAACTGCGCCAGGCTGGCCTTTAATTGTAGAGGAAGCCACTTTCGGTGCGATAACGGCAGGTGCGTACCGAAGCCCTGGAAGTGCGACGGTGTTGATGACTGCTTCGATGGAAGCGACGAGAAAGGCTGTGCCAGCACCAACGACGAACTATCCGAGAATTGCTCTGTCAACGAATTTTCGTGCTCCACGGGTTCGGCGTGCATCCCGCTCAACTTGCGTTGTGACCGCCACCCCGACTGCCCCGATGAATCCGACGAGCATGGCTGCCCTTCAGAAATATCCAATTTCGTCTGAGACGACGGATGTTGCATGATTTCAAAGCTGGTGCCTTTTTGTGTGTCGTTGTTTATGTCACAGGTACACATTGTAACAAATGTGTTAATGGAGTTCTGCGTACCGTCTTTGTGATTCTGGCCAGCCCAAGAAGTGTTGTCTAGTTCCTTGTGTCAAGTCTTGATATCCAGATGATCAGCCGTTCTTTGTGCTCTCGGCTATCTTTAAACTGTCAGTTGCCCAGAAACGCGAAGCACTTCCGCTGCTAACTCTTAATGTATGAGCCTCAACAGCAGGACTTCACGGTTAGATTGTAGGGTACGTCTATGGTCGTTTCTAGTTCAGCGATAATCGCAGGAATCGTATAACACTGTACAGGAAGTATTCGACTTAAAGAAAAAACTAACTGCACAGGTTACGTCAGAATACGTTTCGCGCCCCTAATTACATATTTCATGTGATCTTTGAACATCATACCTTTGTTCTGCAGTATTTTTTTTTAAATATAACACGTTGCATAGCGCTAAAACTATACCTCTGTGCCAAGCTTCGGAGCGGGCAGCCTTGAGCATATTGACCCTTTTCGCGGCGATCCCGTGGGAGCTGCCATGTTTGATCACGTGGTGACACGTCCATTACTTGCCTCAACTGCCTCCGTTGCCTCCGTGTTTACAACTGGATGTGAATGACGCCGATGTGGCTTAGCAAACCTCTGTTTCGGGATATATCGTAGACGGTGACTGGGTGGACGACACCAAGCTTCGATCGGCCACAGCTTCAGAGGACATGTAAAAGCGCTTTCGAAGCTCATTAAGCTTTGTCCAAAGGGCACGAGCAGCGTATATGGTGCTTGCTCTAAAAGCGGGGCAAATATGTATTCGAAGCTATCCAAACTTCCCGCTCATGAATTGAATCAGGATTATAGTGTTTTGGTCATCGTTCTTTATTTGGGGGGGGGGGGGGGGGGGGCAAATATTTTGAAGCAGCGGCTTGTCACGTTTCTGACTCAGTAAGGTTCCTCAGTGCGGTCACTATCTGATTATTTTCTGCCTAATCGCTCGTGGGTGTGATCAGTTCCGTTAGATTTGTTCTTGCTGCGCACAAGGCATGAAACGTAGCTGTTCTGCACATTGGTATACCTTGTAGCAAAGGCGTATTATCGCTAGTAACCCGCTTACTCTTGTGAACCGTCACGAAATATTCAGCTTCGACCATTCGTGCGCTATCGGTGTGGTACCATCACTTATTGTGCGTAAATAGTGCGCATATATTCAAGTGTGTGCCTATTCACTTATTCTTGACACGTTGGTGAAAGAGTGGGCGTAAGTTTCCGTGTCAGTTGGGGTAGATGTGTGTAGATACTGTGCGCTAAAACCTATGACAGGAAGCGGCGATGCTCCCTTTATCATTGTTTAACGAGCGGTACTCACCCTTGCCGACGTACCGGGGCTGAAGCCCTGTCTTCCAAGGCTATATAGCGATACAACGCTGGCGGATGAGCAAATTTCTGTATCCTCGAGGAAAGCCGTACATCTCGAAGTGCCGGAAACATGTACATTTGCACGTACGGACAATTGCAGCAGCGGTCCGCGAACTTGGCCCCACATATTCATTACATTCCTTAATATGCCAGTCATCATTTTTGCAGCCAACTACTGCACACGTCTTCAATCCACATGACTCAAACCAGCATGAATGGAGCGCAGTGCGTTAGCGAAAACTCAGTTGCATTTTCGACAGCTGATCGCACAGAAGCAAGGTAGAAGCGGCAATGGTTTCGTATTCGTGCGTGGTCGCTGAGGCGACGTATGGCGCGCGCCGCCGTAAGCGCCATCTAGTTTCTCTAGAACAAACTCCTCCGCGAAAAGGGTTAATAATGTACCTTTGGATGGGTGTTCATAATTTTCTTATTCATTGTGGTTATCCCTCAGCCACACTTTGCAAATTTAGAAGCTTTAAGTAACGTAATATTTCTCCAGTCTGCTGAGTTCACGGACGAAAAGTGCAAGCGGTTCTTGTCGACTGCAGTTGATATTCTAAAACTTTTTCCTAATTTCTGGTTCAAATACCTATATATAGCACTTTGTCCTTACAGGAACAAAATTCAAACCAGTAAATGTCAAACATCTCATTAGTCCAGTAACATGTCATGAAGGTCATCTTGAAAGCACTCCGTGTTATTATTTGCATTTCATGCTTCCGCGAATAACAGCCCATCGTCGAAATTATGATCACAGGAGGCATAATTTATCGGATGCAGGTCAAACGGTCGGACTTGACAAGTATTAATGGAAACCCGTTAATGGCACTGTTAAAAGCACCTGGACGACCAATTGTAAACGCTTTTTATTCTTGTGTCTTGAAAATGTTCTTAAAGCTTTTGTTCCATGTTTGTTATATTAAATTCCAATGTTAAGCTTTACTACGTCTAATAAATCAACTATACTTCAATGGTCCCCTTTTCTTTACTGCATTTACGGTATCCTAACAAGACAAATGACACACTAAGCTTTGTACAAAGCAAACTGCGCTTTCTAGTTGGAGTGCACGTGGGAGTGCCGATGAATCGTAAACTTCGCTTACTTCTTCAACGAATCGAAAAAAAATAACGATATGTATACATGCACGACGATAACCAAAGCCCTCTACCCTTTCAGCAAATGTTTCCAGCCTTGTTCTACCTGCGCATTCCTTGCAGTACGCAGGTACCCCCCCCCCCCCCCTCCCGTGCAAATGTTTTTGGAGCAGAGCATTTGTGAAAGAGTGGGGTATCTTCGCATTCAAAGCAGCGGTCCTCGAATCAAAACATCGTGTGGGTACATCCCCGCACGCCCACTCCATCGTTCAATTAAAGTTCAGGCTGCTTGTTGTTTTTTTTTTTTTTTACACGCAAACAAATGTCACACAAGTTACACAAGACTTGTTTCAACCCGTAGGTCGTAAAAGCTAGTATAGGGTCCAATTCTGACACGCACTTGCATACACCTAGCATGCAGCGGCCTGTCAACTCAAAAGACGCACAACAAATGCACAACTTTAACAAAATAACATTGAAAACAGGGTTGTTTTCAACAAATCAGCGAAATGTGAACACTGCCTTGAAAGAGAGTGTTCATTTTGAAATAACAAATTTCGTCATAGATGTAATGAAATTACGTGCTAATTTAACATTATGGGGTATTGTGTTCCAAATGAGAACCCCCGTATATTCTATTAACCACTGCTCATATGCGTTTCTAGCAACTAGCAGGTTGAAACGCTTGTTAGTTGCAGCCCTTGTGTCACGTGTGGGCAGTTGAAATGCACTGAACGACATTATTCGTAATATCATATATGACGAACTGTTGAGTAAACTTACCTTTTTAACACGAAAGTGTTTTATTCCGGGGTCCACCAAGACTTCACTGACGTATTTCCGTCACGGAAATACGTCATAGAACATAATACAAAGAAAGAAACCAGAAGAAAAAGTTCCACAAACATGCAAAATTTGGGAATCGAACCCACGACCTCTCGGTCCGCGACGATATATCGCCGAGCGTTTAACCCATTGCGCCACAAACGCATTCGCAGAGAGCTACACAGACGCGCCTTATATATCTAACACTCCTCCGTGTACCCGCGCTCTTGCTCGGGGCGGTGCCGCCGCCTATGAGCAGAAAAGAGAAGTACTGCATTATGACACTAAAGCCCGGGATACATGGAGCGAACTTTCTCGACGAACTTCACGCGTCAAGTAACGACGCGGCGACACGACGCAGGATGTTTGCTGTGTTGCAATACATGCGGCGAACGCCGCCGCGCGTTGGCCGCCGTGTTGGCGGCGGTCCCGGCCGCCCGCTTCGAACTGAATTTGGCGTTGTCCTTGTAGAATTCACTTAGTTGGAAGCAAATGACTGCGTAAACGGCTTTCGCTTAGTCTCAGGCCGCTTCGACGACAGAGTATTATGGATAACCTTGAGTAGTTTTCGAGATCGCTTCTCGTTTCGAACGCGTCTAAGCCTAGCGAAAGAAATATCCGATGCCAACGCCATCTATCGGGGAAGTCGGGAGATAGGCATGACGACAGCATGTGGCCTCTGAGATCAGAAGATTTCTGTTGAAGGTTGTTGTAGAGAGCTTGCACTGCTTGTCTGTTTCCTCGCAGATCAGCGGATATGGGATGTACAAATACAACGCGATTCCTGAGAGATCATACTAGGAACTACTCAATCGGTGCAGAGACATGCAGACACGGCAACACCAACGCGATTGCAGACGACGCGAAAAGGCGCGCGCGCGCGAAACACCAGCATGCATTGCGACCGGAACTAGTGCCTCCTGATTGGCTGTCGTCCACCGCTGCGCGCTAGACGCTTCCGGCGGCGGCGTTCGCCCGACGAAAATGTTTGGACAGGCAGATCGGCTGCGGACGGCAAATTTCTTGACGCCGGCCGTCGGACGTTCGCCGCCCGACGAAGTTCTTCGCTCGGACGCCGGTTATTCGCTCCATGTATTCCGGCCTTAACGCGCACCGACAGTGAACGCTTCGGTGGTCTCAGTACTACGACGCCTCGATGCCAGCATTCGAAGGGACGCTGGCATCAAGAAGCACTACCAACGCCACCTAGGTGGCGTTCACCGTACTCAGCACAGCGGAGCGTGGCCTCCGCAATTAGCTCTGAAAATGTTTCTGAAGTTGATCGCGGAGGCTGCAATTACGACGCGCTGTACGCGCTGATTTGACTCGGTGACGATTCAGTTACGTGCTTTGTCTTGCGCGTTGTATTAGTGTGTCAGTTACGTGCTTCGTCTTTCGCGTTGTGCTAGCGTGTGCAGCGTAGTGCAGCTTCCATATGCACGACGGTTGCTCATGGTCATCGACGTTGGTAGTCGTGATGGAGGAGACGTGCCACCAGGCGTCAGCGTGGGTGCATCAACGCCTAAGGGCGCTTTAGCCACAAAACACCAATAGACATTATATATCAATGTGCAATAAACATTACACTACTTCTGTGAAGACACGTTTCACTTTCGTGTTCTATACCGATTCCTATATAAGAGGGATCAACCACATTTTTTGTGTGAATTCCTCAATACTAAGATTGGTTATTGGTCGCGCCTATTGAAAAAAAGAGCGGCGTCTAAGAGTTAATTCGCAGCAGAGCAGAGCGCAGCCTTTTTAAGTATTTTCTTCAGTTAAGGCGGAGCAGCCCAGGAGATTTCTTCTGTCCCGGCACCCTCCTGTTTCAGGCGCAAGTACGCATATCGTATACCGCAGTAAAGAACTGTGTAGCTTGATTCAAAAATGGACTAATCTGCACTGGGGATGGGGAACGTACTTCCCGTCGTCACTGTTCTAGAAAATTCCACTATTGATTACAGCCTGTGATACTGTGATGAAGCACAGGTTGAGGCAAATTTTCTTCAGCTCCCTCACTCACCCACCTGCGCCTTCATTGCAAGGTTGAACTCGTCAGCATCCTTTCGTAACAATTTTCTCCCTGTAGTTTGCTACAACGTTTGCAAAATGCGACAAGAGCAATTAAGACTGGTAAGATCAAGAAGGTGATAAAGAAGACGCACGAGAGTCAGGATGGGTTAGCATGAGTCGTATGCGTACATTTATTGGATAACATGAACAACCGAGGTAGCATCCGAATGGCTACGCTATACACTTTGGGGTGCAACTGCCGATGAATTCGGTTCCGTATGAGTAGTACGCAAATGATGCGGACTCCGCAACAATTCTGTATTCTTAGCGTTCGAACAACAGAAAAACAACTGCGAATTTTGAAAGGGCGTAAAGAGTTTCTGGGTAGAAAGCCGGTTACATCTGCAATATCAGCATTGTTCCTCCACTGTGCTTGCTTGGCATCATGCGTGACATGATCCCAAGTAGGCATGATCCTGTACCCGGCCCGTACCCGGCCCGTACCCGGCCCGTACCCAGTCCGTCCCAGCCCGGCCCATCCCGGTTCGGTCCGTCAGCTATTCAGCCTAAGCAAAGCATGGTTCTGTTCTCGGTTATTGTGAAGATACCAGCCGCACAGAGATTCTTTCCTAGAGACTATCAAGTTTGCCACTGGAGTTGTTGCTGAAAAGTGAACTGGAAAAAGAGAAAGAAAAAGTATATCCTCTGTTCGTTTCGCTCATGCGTTAGTGTATGATATGAGCGCCGTTACAAAATTTGCCAAATAGTTGTACACAGCAATATAAAGCAAAGGCATAGATGGCCAAACCTATACACAGAACTAGCCATTTCATCGCACTCTCAAATCTCGAATTCAAGGAAATAAAATTGGCGGGAATCTAAATTTAAATACACTGGTCTGCTGGCTTTCAGAATTCCGTATCACACTGCCCCTAGAAGCTCTCCTATAGCTGTATTGCGTATAAACGCGGTATCACGTGCGACCATATTTTAACATGAAACAAGGATTTTTATTGCTCTATTTAGCTTCATTTTCATTTCATAAATTTTTTAATCAGGTATTTATCCGTTTTTCTGCGTTTCGGTGTTATTAAGCTCAGTGCAGGTACAGCATACGCAACCTTTCTTTTTATTTTTCTCTATCTAGTTAGGATATATATCTCTTTGTTCACGCTAATTCCCAGTGAGTACGCGTAGTGCCAGAAAGAACGAAAACAAGGCAATAAACACGAGGCCTGCGCCACTGAATGTGTCAACAAGTTTGTTCAAACGAAAAAAAAAAATGCATTCAGAAAAAATTTTTTTCCTGAATCCTGTTTTATGTTCCACATCTCTTTCGCCAGAGTTGCGGAGTTTCGCAGCACCCGTGCTGGTTTGAAGTATTTATCTAAGAACGCGTGACGGACTGAATTCAGTTATGTCGGACTTATGCGAGAAGCTACGGCACATTATTCAACTCCCATGAACGAAGAATGAAGAAATTAAATGAAAATCAGAGGTGAGTTGCACTATGCCTTAGCGCGCAGCACAATTGGGGAATGTATATCCCAGAATTTATTTGCTACCACGGCAATCAATTATTTCATGCTTGTACGAAAGCGCTTAAAATGTGTTTAATAATTGGCCTTGCATTAAACTGTCAACACGTGAGGCAATACAAGGCGGGACGTTATTCATTGCCGCCAGAAGTCTAAATAGTTTTGTGCAGAAAGCAAAGATTGTCCAACAACTCTGCTTTGAGCATATATTTTGCTCTTGAAAAATGCAACCAGCAGAAGGTTTTCTTTTTTTTTGTGATTAGGCTTGTGACTGTGTGACGTAGCATAGTTTAGGCAAGGGAACACTGTCTATGAATTTTTTTTTTTGTCATTCCTTCGCTATTGAATCAGATGTTCCATCCCTTTGTGCCATCACAGAGAAATATGTAAATTCGTTCTGTTTAGCCGATATATCTATCTACCAACGCTGTGCGTCCCCTTCTTTTGTGTATTATATGTTTGGTGACCATGACACCATTATAGAGCCACTCTTTAGACTCGTCATTCGCCACTATTCCCCATATACAACCGGCTAATGCGCATACGCTTATTGTCCTGTGGGACGCTACCACTCATCTCGCCACCGGCATTCGAGCTTCGCGCCGTCCCTGTGTCATCTAAGCGCGAAGCTCACCTCAATAAATCCGAGGTTTTAAGAACCTGGGAAATATGCCGTCCAGAGTTTACCCAGAGTCGCGAAGGAGCAAAATGTGGAGCGTAGGTAGATAAGGGTAGCCACTGGCACCGGGTTTTTTTTTTTTTTTTTTTTTTTTTTTTTTTTTTAAGAAACAGGAGGCACCACTACTGCGTCGTGGTCTGCGCGCACCTGGAGGGGTATTCTGTAAGTGCCCACCTAGTGGGAGATGTCCATTTCGTCTGCTACTGAAGTTTTGATTGGCTGGGCTGGGGTACGCGTGAGAAGGAGACAGGAGCCCCCAGCCAATCAGCCCTTCGGCAGCAGATGAAATGGACACGTCCGCCAGGCGGACACTTACAGAATACAACCCCCCCCCCCCCCCCCCCCCCTGCTTTCTCGTAGGCTGACAGATGTCATTGACCTAAAATTCCGTAAGCGTGGCAATTTTTACAGTCTACAGTCTAGTGAAGTTACAAATATCATAACGGGGCCTATTATGGGCCCAATTAAAACCCGATATCGACCAAAGCCCGAAGATCCAACTCCCGATCTCGGTTCAGGCACGCATGAATGCTTGTGTACCGGGCCGAGGCCCATGCAGTGCATGCGCTAGGCGAAAGTTTGGCTGGCTACCACCCACAGTTATTACAGAATATAAACGCGAGGTATTAAAAGAAAACTTAAGATGCTTGCGGTGAAGGCCCACAGCTGATACAGCCAAAAGACGCAAGGTTCTCAGAAAGTTTTTCATGCGATTGCTGGCACTTACCTGAGATTACGCGTGGATGATTCATCTGGCAATTGCGACTGGCCGTATATCTTATGCACAGCCAGCGGTTTCTTCTTTCATATCTCACAGACTCGTGTCCAGGAAGGAAAACACGAGAGAAAACTCTCAAGAAGGGGGGGGGGGGGGGGGGGGGGGCCTCTCTGAGAGAGAAAACTTGCTGCCTGGCCTCTCAAGGCCTGACAGAGAAGAGATAGTGCGTTTTACTCAGATGTGTGTCTCTTCGGGCGCGTGCAGATGCACCTTTAGAGACCTATATATAGTATACGTGGGAAAAAAAAACCGTAACCATATTCCACACTCTACAGACCCTCCAGAGTGGATTCAAGAGTGAGCAAAATATTGTGCTACCTGCTGATTGGTGTCTTCGAATCCGTTCTTCCAGCCCTCATTGTCAACTTTCATCTTTCTTCCTTTCTTTCTTTGTTGTTGTTGTTTTGTTTTTGCCACCTTTTCTCTTTCTTCTGTGCAGAGCAATAGGCCAGAACACGACGCAAGGAGATTTCGATCTTAGGCATTTCGATAATATTAAGTTATCTTGGCTCTCTCTCTCTCTCTGCACTATTGCGGGGATAATCAGCAATAGATTACACGCCCCTTACAACATTGAGTGCACGTCCACTGTTCGCAAGAGCTACCCAATACTCACTAGGGAAGGACTTTCGAAAGCGGAAGTTGACTTACTGCCTTAGATTGCAATCAACTTTATGGCCTCGGCCGAGACGCTACGGAAACTGCTTACTTGCGTAGAGGGAAGTGTTATGTTACTCACGCTCGCGAACGCTTTCAAATAGATAATTCTCGAGCGTAAGGTAAACGGTCGAAACGACAGAGAGATTACCCAGGCTCGTAACTCTGCTCAAGACATGGGTTCCTATGCAAACGTCGCCCATTCTTTGCCCATATCTGTGGTCTGCAATGAGCTAACTCATAACTCATCACAAGTTCCTTGTTGATCGGCTCTCGTTCAAGATGCGTGAACCCGTCAGTTCCTTACATTTCGGCCAATCACGCAACACCGACGGCTCAAAAGAGTGACGTCTTTTCGGCGTACCAGGCGTCACGGAACGCGTTGCAAGAAGGCTGGAACAATAGAGCACGCAGAATGCGCTGCGAGTCTCATGACTCAACCGACATAAGCACGCGCTCGAGCTCGCGATCTTTCAAAAGCGTCGCGCAATTCAGAGGTTCGCAAGCACGGCGCCACCGCTCGACGGCATCCTCAGCGTTAGTGGTTCAGGCCAGGGTATATAACATTCCGCTATGCTTTCTCTTCATTTGAGCACCAGCTGCCAGAGGGACCAGTGCCGTGATGTCTGCCATTCCTGCAGCCCTGCTGTTTCCACTGGTCTTCCTTAGCGCTCTCAGCAGAGCAGTCACCTACAGCGTTCAAGTTGCTCGAACATCGGACCCTTGCTTGACAAACGAGTTCAAGTGCGCAAGCAGCGGCTACTGCATTCGGGTGTCGTGTCTCTGCGACGGAAGAAACGACTGCGACGACGGCTCCGACGAAAGAGACTGCGAAGGCGGCCGCAAGTGCTCGGTGACGGAGTTCCAGTGCCAGAACGGCCAGTGCATCTCGAGCTGGCGGCGGTGCGACGGTAGGCCCGACTGCGACGACCTCTCGGACGAAGGCAAGGCAATCTGTGGGTCCGAGACTTGTCATCCAGATCACTTCGCGTGCAAGAACCGTACCGGCGCTTGTATTCCCGCCGAATGGCGGTGCGACCGAGTTCGCGACTGTGCCGACGGCTCCGACGAACAAGACTGCCCGAATGTGACCTGTTCGGACGAGACGGAGTTCGCTTGCAGAAACGGTCGATGCGTCCTGCGGGGTTGGAGATGCGATGGTGATAACGACTGCGGCGATGGATCGGACGAAGAGAACTGCCCGCTTGACACGCGTTCGTAGTCAAAGTTCGCGTGCAGCAGTGGCGAATGCATCCCGAGTCGGCAACGATGCAACGGCCACCGCGACTGCCAAGATTGGTCGGACGAAGATGTGAACACGTGCCCAACAAGGACATGCCACGTCGATGAGTTTGCCTGTGGGCTTCCCGCTCACACCTGCGTCCCCGTGAAGTCTCGATGCGACGGTTACGAAGACTGTGATGACGGATCCGACGAGAAGGAGTGCGGAAGTTCAACCTGCGTCAAATATGACCTTTCGTGTGCTAACGGCCAGTGCTTTAGGATTTTGACGCCCTGCGACAGTTGGGATGATTCGACAGTCCCGTTCACGTAGTTAGGAAAGATCATCGTGTCTAACTGGAACCTACTGCATCCTCCTGCAATTCCCGCTGTGATGACCTCGACGACTGCACCACATGTGTACTCCAAGAAATGTTTAAGTTGAAGCAGTTCCGGCGAGGGGTGAGCGTGTAGAAGCAGTCAGTACTCGCTCCGAGGTTGTAATGTGAGATGGACCTAATGGCTGCCCGAACCAGTTGGACGAACTCTGTTTATTCTGCAGAATTAAGACACACTGTCCCATTGAAATTCGGTGATCATTGCAGACGAACATGCATTACGAGGGTATATCGGTAGCGTCAAAGATGGTACATTGGTGTCACAAAAGTACGTCAAGAAAAATCCTTCTTCAGATATGCAACTTTCATAGAGACACACCTATTCAAGCACTGTCTACTCAATCACACTGTGTCGAATGTGTGTGTGCTAGTACCTCGGGAACGTTGTTACAGCCTTTCAACAACTGATGGTAGGCATCAGAATAAATATTCAGGTAGAAAAATAATGCTACGTCAATTAAATTTGCACAGGAATCATGTTTTCATCATTTTCAACAATTAACTGCTTTTCTTACGAACACGTTTAGTCTTGACCGGCAATGGGCGAGTTCATGCATTCGACTTTCTTGTCATTTTTGATATTTGATATACGGTGCGCAAGCGCTTCCAAAACCTTCCATGAGCTTATTTTTGTCATTCTGCTCCTAACACCGCTGCTCCTTGTACTACAGCGACGGTGAAATAAACATTCAAATTACACAGAACATTATATTATCAATGGCTCCTGTAGGCGATCCTGCAGGATCTTGAATCTGACTGAAATTTCCTTCCGCAGTGATCATTGTGTACCAGGGCATTGCGGACGCTTACACACTGAAAGCTTATACGGCTAGGAAACATAGGTTGAGCACTTTCGGTTTTAATTTTACGCGCAAGCGTATATTAAAAAAGTGTGAAATCGGCGAAATTATATGTTTGTCGCCGTGAGGGAAGCGAGCGCCGGAGGAGGAATTAATTCGCCTGTAGGTGGAGAAGAGAATGGTCGCGTTCGCGCCCTTTCCGTTTGTGCTTCGACGCCGCGGTGAGCTGGTCATGGTCCTCCTGGCGGAAGAATATCTATTGGTCTTAGTCTGACCTGGAATAAAGTCTTCTCTCTCTCGCTCTCGCTATGCTTGTTCGCGGCGTCCATAGGCGCTTGCGCGTAATCCGCGTTCACGAAGTGAAACGACACTTTTAACTTTTAGAGCAAGGCTCCTAATGGCCCGTTTCTGGGGCGAACGTCGGCGACGGCGTAACCGAGCGAACGAGCACAACAGCGAAAGATGAAAGAGCGAGACGCGAGCCGCGAACGGTGGATATTAGTGGATATCAATGAGAACGGCTCCTTTGGTGACGTGCGTACGGTGGCCCATCTAGCCACCGTAACGTGCGCGTGGGAAACTTGGTTTCATGCGGACCCGCCCGACCCTTCGTTGCGTACTCGTATCTGGTCTCAGCCGGACCGCTCGTTTCGTACTATCGTCTGGTCGCGTCAGCTCTCGCTCGCTCTTGTTTGGTCTCGTTCGCACTTCTTTCGATTACCATGGTTTGCAATTGTTTCGTAATCTGATTGTATGCGCGACTTGTGTATTGTGTAGTACTTTCTGGAAGCCAAGCGGCACCAACGATAACAGTGGAACCTAAAGCCGACGCGCGTGACCAGCAGATCAGATTTTCGACGATTGCCGACTCTGCCACATGTCTCTCTTAACTTCTTTGCCTCAATATATCGCGAAATGAAAACAAGTGTATAGCTGTGATCAAATTTCGCATTAGGGAGTATCGTAATCGTCGGTGATTTTTTTTTTTTTAATGACTATACCTCGGTGTATTTCATCTCGATGTTTGTTCGAAAAACAGTACTGTATGTATTTCTTAACGATTATGTTCCAGGAATGTTAATGTTAATGGATATGTTTTAGTAATGTTATATAGAGGAACAAGAGAACTGTTTTATAGTATTTTAAAAAATCAAATGAATTCTGAAATTTTGCATGCTGAAACCACAATCTGATTATGATGCCCGTCGCAATGGGAGACTCCGAATTAATTTAGACCACCTGGGGTTATTTTTAGAAGAGTAACATGGATCTGTACCTGCTTTCAGTGAATTTCGGGTTATATGCTAGGAGCCCATTGTGTATTTCTAGTCGGGGCGAAGTACCCCTAGTACTGTAACTGGTGAGCAGTAGTCGAACAAGGAATGTCACTGGATCCAACGTTTCGAAAGGTGACTTGGCTTCATTAGAGCAGCAACTGCTTTCTTTAGCAGCTTTTATATATATATATATATATATATATATATATATATATATATATATATATATATATATATATATATATGTATATATATGCATAGCTCAGTCTCCCCCATCGTCAATGGGGGTGTTAGAGCAATCCATGGCATTCAGTGGGTGGTTACGTTTGGTGCAAACAGCGGGCTTTAATTGAATTTTTGACTGCGAAGCCATCAACATCCATCACCGTCTGACTGCAGTTAACGGGGATGCCTGTGTTCACGTCAGCGCTAGGCGGATGTGGATAAGGACTGCGAAAGACCAAAATTCAGCCGCTTCAAATTTCCACACAAGCCATAGCCTTCCACAGTCAGAAATTCTATTACAGGGCCGTTGTTTCAACCGGACGTCACCATTGGATGCCATGGATTGCTCGATTACTCTGGAACGAGATGAGATAGGAATGTGAGGCAAGCGACATTCTATAGTTTAAACGTCAGTGCATTAATGATAAAGAGTTCAAAATGTTTGCAGTACTATTGGCAAAGTAGTGGGCTTGCAGGCATCACTTTCTAAATCGCCCTCGTGTATTGGCCCAATTTTTTACCGGCTAACAATTGTTATCCGGTGAAAGACGGTCACCGGAAAAGGTAATAAGTACACGTAGCGATATATAGATATAAATATCTAAATAAATAAATCAAATAAATATCAAATAAATAAATATAAATTTCCTACGGCCCATTCGGGAACCCAGCCGTGTCTCCCAGCACAGACGTTCAATGCTCTAACCATTAGGCCCCGGTCGCATATAGACAACGCAAAGGCATTGTCTGGGATGTCTCTCTGGGATGTCAGCATCAGAACATTCGTACATCCTAAGGATGTCCTGCACTAATCCTAAAAGGCTCCTCCTGATCAGGTCCATTTGTCCGTCCCAAGTAGATGCTGAGAATATGCCAGGTACATAATTAAAGGGCCATTTCAGACTGATGTCAGGACGTGTTCCAAGGCACTACTGTTTGACACGTAATTAGGGGGCAATTCATTATTTACAAATTGGGTTAATATATATGCATGACGCAGCGTGGATATGAGAATCCCATATTGTAGGGCTCCGTTTTATTACAGCGAAAGCTGTATATGGCTAGGCGAAACGAAAAACGTTCGTCCCATGTTTCTCTAAACGTCTCCATTGGCTGCGCCGTCCGTTACGTCGTTCTCTACGTCGCACCCAAGCGCGCGCGCCATTGGTAACGCCGTTAGTGACGTCATTCTCTGCGTCGTACCTGCTCTGCCCACAACGCCGGCACCTCGGCTCGCCGTTGTGTCATGCGTTCGATATCTCAAGTTAGCTCGGCGTCGTGGTTAGCAGCATCCGCCCGTCATTGGCACTTGCGTTCCACTAGAAACACAAAAATGTAACCAATAATTGAGAAACGCTTCAATACAGTGTCAGGATTAACTCACTGCTAAACACCGGGGCCGCACGTTTCAGCTTAGCTGGTTAACCATCTGTACGGAGTGCTTGGGCGGTGTTTTTTATTTGTGTGCTTTCATGTGCTCTGAAATCTCAAGAAATTTTGCTTCTCTGTTTCTTAAAAAGCCGTTTAGTATCAAGTGAATGACCTCAGCTGCAGCACCACCTATGCTTTTATAACAACATAGCCTTCCAGATCTGCTTTTGCTACTTCAAGAGAAACGTCAATGGAAGGTGCACTTTGGCCACCACAACCAATAATAATAATAATAATAATAATAATAATAATAATAATAATAATAATAATAATAATAATAATGTTTAAAACAAAAACTCTACAAATATTTTTTTTTCAGAGTGCCATTTGTTTTCGTTTTTGGTAATACTCAATGCCGTTCGGGCAAGCATGAAGCTCCCAAATAAACACACCTGGAAGCAATGTCCAGAGAATATCCTGCCGAGGATGTTGCTCGGATATACTATATGTCAAGTTAGGTTTGCGATAAGTCCAGCAGTAGATTTGTTTAAATTTCATCGTGGGCATGATGCTGTGGACGTCCTCAGTATGTCCCATAAAAACCTAGGACATTCAAAAACATCCACAGGATGTTGTGTTGTCTGGGATGCCTCAGAAGGCGGAATATCCCACGTACACCTGTGAGCAAAGTATACGGACCATAGGGTCGCCGAAAAAACTGAATTTCTTCGTAATTAACAAGCATAAACTGGAATTAATGGGTACACTGAAAAGATTGCAATGCCAAGTTTGGACTGCAGTCCTCAATTTCAAATTGCATTCACAGACAGAGTAAAAAAAAATCGGCTTTATCGCGCAACCCCTGGTCCGTATACTTTTGCTGACGGGTGTACGTGCCCAGCGTGCCACTCCCTGGCTACGCCATTGATCGTATGCTTTAATTACCAATGTTCTAAACATGTACCTTCACACCAGCGTAAAATAAGATGTACATTGTCCCCTTCAAATTCCTCCAACCGAGTGAGGGCAGGGCAATGTGGATTTTCGATGCTTTCCTATGTTCCGTACGTGTCGTTTCTGTTGGGGTCCTTCCTTGCCTTACTAAACAGCTTTGGGGCACGAATCAAATTTCACCTGGACAAACATTATCTATCCTCGTGTTATGACCAGGACCCTTTCAAGATGCTAGTGGAGTGTTATGCAATCTTATGCAAACCATCATAGATTGTGATACATATTTTTGTTGCCGAAATCCTATATCATGGAGACCCACGATATACCTAAGCACACTGAATAAAAGCAAAGGTAGCGACATTCTTTCACCTTGATACCCAAGCTGGCGAGCGAGGGCAGGTCTAAGAGGTCCGCGCCTCCCTGTTAGTGGTCCATTGTCACGTGGCTGAGATCGCGACGTCTTCACGGAAACAAGCTCGCGAGCTTCTTTCTCGTATTTTCCATGACCAGAAAGTCCCTAGAGAGATCAGGGTACTTAATTATCGGATACTCTTGCGAGAGCTTGGAACTTTTTGCTGGGGAATCTTGCTTCTAAATGTGACTTTGCCTAGGAACTACAGAGGGCGACGCGCTGTGCTCTACCTTACAATGCATGCTTTTTCTTGACATTCTTCACGCACGTCTGCGTACATGTTCCCAGATGCTGCTATTTGCAACTAAGCTTGAATGTATAGACCTTTCCATTGGGGAGGAAGAGTACCTCCTCTCTGGACTGTTGCGCTTATGTACAAAGGCATGCACTTAAGTACAAAGGCATGCCTCTGCAGTGCTTTTGTGGTGAGGCCGACGTGCAATTACAACAGTCCAGAGGGCATTTTATGGAGACGCCCAGGAATCTCTCATTGGAAAGGTCTATAGACTATCCGATCGATTTGATCATGTGAAGCTGTCCATTGCAACTAATGCTGTATTTTGCGCACCATGATAAAAACTAAACAGTATAAAACCAGCAATGAAACAACTTTATTTACCACGATGAGTCAGCAGTGTTGACACGAGCCACGTCAAGCAAAAATGAAACAGCAATAGGCAAAAGTTAATTGTATGCAATCTATTGTGCAATGCGCAAGCCATACACGTTGGGGCATGAGGACTTCTGCTTATCCATTTTGGCACTGGCCACGGTTCTATCGATGAAATCAAAGAAAGAGAATGCAGCCATATTTGTCGCACTAGAAAAGCTCTGCAGCTTACAAGGCAAAACATGTACACAACCATAACTTGAGAACAAGCAATTACGACACGAATATGCTTATTTTTTATGAATCAGGATGAAAGAAACCAGTTAGTGCGCACTTTCTTTAGTTGCTTGCATTCCCGAAACAGCAAAGGTTGTGCCACATATTATCTATAATTATTGGAGAATGGGAAATACAGGGAAGACAGAAGAACAAAAGAATGATATACCAAGAACTCTAGTTCAACTTAGAGCACTTCTTAGCTGCAAGACAAAATGTGGTTATGTGCAATTGCTGCTCGATGCCACGTGAAGCCAAACCACAAAGTAATAGTCTACTAACACCATACGGTCTTTGTATGCATTCGTTTAGTGCGCATTCATATTCTATAGGCTGTAGCCTACATTCTTTAGGCTTTTATGCAGGCACAATGCTAAACGTAACTCTGTATCACTCTGCATAACATACGTAGAAATCCACGCGCACACAATGAAATTACAAGAAAGCAATGTTGATGATTTAATTTTGACAACAAAAACTCAGTTGAAAAGTGCTCAAGACTGGATCTCAAGGCACCTCCACATGACAATAAAGATAGAAAAAAAAGGGGGGGGGGGGGTCGCAAGAAGTTAACAGCAGACTGCAAATGATGTTCATCCAATTCAGTTATGCTTAAAGTTCTTGGAGGTGTGCACATGCATACTAATTATCAGTGACGACATGCTGAAGCCTGAAATAAATATGTTCTTACTTCAACGTGAAACGACTCTCCCAGCTCTCTCCCTTGCTTGCAACATTGAGGAATCCCAGAACACACCCCCTAAAAGCTTTCAAGCTTAACAGACAAGCATGACTCTCCTTGTAGCTTGCCTTATATAAGAAGCTGCCATCAGCAAAAGCTGAGACATACGTGTACTGAAAAGATTCTGCATACAACGTCATAATTCCATATGTATTCCATATTATTTGAATGAAAATGATATGGTTATTGCATCAATTTCACATACTTTTATGCACAAATAATACGTCAAAGAAAAGGAATTATGAGAATTTACGCAGCTTTCTTCGTTAGGGAAAGTTGATCTTTTCTCAGCATGGCTCCATGTTCAGGTGAGGAGTGCCTCACTGGCACACAGACCGCTGTGAGCCACAGTTTTGAGCAACTATATAATCGAAATTGCATTTGTGCCCTGCGCTCATAAATATATTTTTTTCTCGCGGACTCACTACGTGGTGAGCGTGTGATTTTGACCAGGCTTAGGACAATCACAAGGCAGGCGTTACAAAAGGTACAAACATTCTCCAAAATGGCCTAGAAAAGACTAACAGAGCAGCTGCTCCACCAGGTCCAGAAGCCAGTGGCTCAGACAGAAATCTTGCGCTTTGGAATGCGAATGCGCTGCGTTTTCCGCCTCCCCTGCTCCGCGGGTGCTGCATTCAACGTCGACGTCTCGAGAGACATCTCTCCCGACGGCGTCTGAAATGCCACCATTGTCGGCACACCGGTGGCCATCTTGGGAGCAGACTTTCTTGCCGTGTGCACGGCGTCGCCGAGTGTCGAGAGTTCCGATTCCGCCTTACACCCTTGCTGCGCCTTCGGCAAGTGGTTTGACGCGCCGATGGGAGCAGCGCCAGCTTTCGGAATGCCCAGCTTGCTTTCATTCTCCTCCTTCTTAACCTTTTTCGCGCTTGGCGCGCCCACGGATGACTTCCCTTCCACTGAATTCAACTTTGTGGCTACCGCCGGCGGAAGTCGTGGTGCTTTTGACTTGGTGATTCTCCCTCGCCCAACTCCAGATGTGGATTTGACGGCAGATTTCAGCGGCTTGGCAGCAGCGGCCATCTCCACTTGCTTCTTCCGACCCAGTTTCCCTGGCTTCTGTTGTGCTGGCACTCGCGCTGCCTTAACTGTCTTCGGCTTGGCCGGTGTCTTCGCCGGGCATTTAGCCAGCTTTCCGCCGGCCCACGCTGTTGGCTGCTGCGCAGAAACGGAGGAGGAAGAGGCCCTGCCATTGGCGGCCATTCCGACGCTGATGGCCTTGATGGGACCGGGGCACACCTGGAAGGGCTTGGTGTCGAACGCGGCCGACACGCTGACCTTGTGCACCTTGAGCAAGTGCTGGCGCAGGTTCTCGCGGATGTGGCAGATGAGGCCACAGCGGTGGCACAGGCAGAGACGCTGAGCGAGGCTGCGCAGCTCGTGACGCCACAGCTGGAGCAGCAGGCGCGTGCGTACACCACAGCTCGAGCACGTGTACGGGTGGCTCTCCGTGTGCACCTGGAAGTCAATTAAATTTTGACTGAATTACATTCCAGTTCAGTTAAACGTGTGCCTAAAGCAATGCCAGTCACCATGGTCCCCAACTCAAGGCTCACAGTTAATCGTGCTGGTCAATTTCGAGCACCTTCCTGCTGCTCTGCGAATTATAATACTATACCTGTTATAATATAATACCTGTTTAGTTCACTCGCTGATATTTACCCTTTGTGGTTCAATGATTACTGCAGGAATCAATGTTTTGCAGGAAATATGTGACATCTTAAAAAAGAAACAACAAAAATATTGTCAGTGATACGAGTGTCAGCTATGCGAATTATATAATTTGTAGACCTTGTGCCACAGCTAAACATGGCTTTCCCTAAAATTACACATATGTTCATGTGTCTCGCATCACGCTGCGGTGATAAGATGCCATCCACTGCACTCTATTTTTGGAGGCTGCTCCTAATGCATATAACTTGTTGGGTAGCACAAAAAAATGGTCTTCAAGTAATCTGTGGCATTATTTCACACCTTAATGATTGCGAATTGAGAAATCTGAAGAACTGCATGCTGCTTACAACACATTTGAGTTTCTGGCAGTTCATGAGAAAAAAAAAAAACTTCAATTTATTGCCAGAAACTCCACTGGAAATTTCCGCTTTTGTTTGTCTCCGAGTCTGTTGCCGAGTCTGACTTTTGACATTCAGGTGCATGTAACATGAATTTATCACTTCAATAGAAAGATTTCGGACCAGAAGTACATTTGGGTGATTGAACACCTAATGTGAATGACTCTTGCTCAGGGTTAACTTCAGCTAAGAGCGAAGCTTAGTTGCAAAAAAAAGGCATGTGCAAGATCTCAGTGCCACAAAAATGGACAGCAGATACCCTACAAACACTCGAACAGAAGGAAGATGACAACAAGATGCAACTGCAGTCAAACCTCGATATAACGAAGTTGTACTTGCAACGAAAAACTTCGTTATATCGAGAATTTCGGTATATCGAGGTTTCGTTAATTCAATAGAACTAAGATGGGTAAATAAAAATAATTCGTTACATCGAGAATTTCGTTAAATCGAGGTTCATTATATTGAGGTTTGACTGTACAACGAACACAGCAATTGAACACACACGAGTCAAAGCTATGTGAAGGTATGTCTGAATTTCGCAATGCAAACACTGAACTAGGATATACTATCACATTCTTGTGTGCACACACACATAAGCTACCTGAAAAAAGAAAAAAGAAACTAGTATCTACACTGAGTTAAAAGTGCGCAGCCTAGTGTTGAACAACTAATTAGTAACGTCCATTCAGCTGCACATGTCTTGCGTATAGTACATCAAGGGTGGCTCTATGGGGGGTAAAAGGGTACAGCTGACACTCCACAGCCCCCCTCTCTCCTACCACCATAAAGTGACATGAAATTACTTCCTGCACCCCCCACAAAAATGGAGAACCGTGCTCTTCCCCGCCCCACCTCGACAGAAAACTCCTGGTTCCACCCCTGGTATAAATGTCAACAAATGGTGACACTATTATCGCATTCGTGGCAGTCAACCACCTTCATATAATCTAGGGAGGCCTTGCCTTCTATTTGTCACTCATCTTCTGTGTCTGTCTGTCCCATACCATGAACCATTACTAACTAGCCCAAATGTCGGTCCTTGCTAAATGCCTTTAAAGTCCCCAGCCAGCATTTAAGTCGGACCCACAACAGTTTCTATGAAAGGTGTGGGTTATTTTCGGTAACAAGGCGCATCTATCCTTGAATCTTTTCAAACAAACAGCTTTTGAATGCGCCTTGTATGAACAAAGTTATACCATATAATGCTGCTCCGGCTAAACCCCTCACAGCTTTCCACCTTTAAATTATTGTCCCAACGGCGCCACAGAGCTGTGCCATCATACTTAAGTTTGCTCTACCCATTGCCACACTAAACTCTGGTATCAAAATGGCTTCCGAGATTCTTGATCGGGCTAATCTCAAAGGCAACAGTATTGGCACATCCAGGTGATGCAGCCCTCTGTCAGTTAAAAGATATATTTATATTCTTTTGTATTTCTTCCTGAGGCACTGCTGAGTAGTGAAGCCGATGTTCGTCATGTTTATAAGTGCTTAAGAATACGCATAATAAGTGGTGGGAATTTCGGGAACTTCAAGGAAAGAAAGAGCAGGAGGTGTCTTCAGAGTACGTAATTGTAATTGCTCTGCTCTATGCACAATCGAGGACAAAGGTTTGTAGAGCTTATGGTGAAATAGCTGAATTTTGTTGTGGACAAAGCACACATCTAAAAACTGGCAATGCACAATGTAATGCTAGCACTATTTGCCTTTGGGTGCACTGCTCACTTCCACAATGCACACATATGCAAGGAAGAAATTTGGCTTCTTCATTGTGCTTTTTCTCCACAAGCTATTGTCCTCAACTGTGCAGGAATGATAGTCAAACCTCGATATAACGAACCTCGATTTAACGAAATTCGCAATGTAACGAACTATTTTCATTTCCCCATCTTAGTTCTACTGAATTAACTAAACCTCGATATAACGAAATTCTCAATATAGCGAAGTTTTAGCTGCAAGTACAACTTATTTATATCGAGGTTTGACTGTACTGGGCTCAGGTTGTTCATGACAGCATAGCCTAGCAACTACGAGCCGCACTACCTTCCACATTCTCTGTAGGACTTATTTACGAAGCACCGCCTATGATCACAAATGTTAGAACTGCCCTTATGTGCAGTTTTCACTATGAAGACAACTATACGTGGTACATCTAAACCGCAGCACATTATGCAAACGGTGAACGACGAAGAAAGAAATAGGACATGCTGAGCACCGATGTCCGACTGACTACAGTAGACTTCCACCAATTCGACCCTTGTCGATCCGCAAGATTTGGTCGAATTATCTGAAAAGTCAAATAACAAATGGCAGCAAAATGCCGAGCGCCACCACACTAAATGGGCGAAGCAGATCGCCGATTATCGAGGAGTGACACGATACGAAACAAGCGGGAATGGATGGCTTGCCAGGCGGAATAAACATTGGTCACTGAAAGTTAAGCACACGAAAACCTGACGTGGGTACCGCCGACCAAAGCCGACACGCAGCAGCTTTTAGTAACTGCTACGCACATGAAGGGTTGAGGTTGGTGCAGGTCAAATGAACCAAAGCGACATGCTTTCTCGTTCGAGCTAAATGAGTTTGCCTTCTATAGCAACGTATGGTTTCTTGCCAGGACATTCCAGTGCGCTCGAATTAAGCGAGATTGAATAACCAGAGATGACTGCATTTGTGCTGTAGAAGGCACATACTTAGAGGCACAGCTTTTTTCAGCATAGAAGTGGAGCAGCTCTGCCCAGCAACAAAAGTTATTAACGCAATAGCGTTTAGGGCCCCATGTCGCAGAAAATCCGGCATCGGCAACCGGCGTGTGATTGTGGGTGGCAGAGAAAATCATCCAACCACATCGACCGCACAGGCCCTCCACGTGGTGACAGGTTTTGGTGAACAAAAATTGAATTTCTCACAGTGAAATTCGTCAGAAAAATGGTAAAGTACGACTTTACCATTTGGCGTCGGATTGAGCGTCAGATTGCTTACCAATCGGCATCCAATTCATCATTGGATTGATTACCAATCGGCGTCCAATTCATCGTCGGATTGTTTACCAATCGGCGTTGGATTGTAATTTGAATGTACAAGAAAACCCCAATTCTGCTTCGAGCAAACTCAAACATTTCTACCAGATCTGCACGCGTCGGGGCAATAGCAAACAATTAATAAAATATAAAAGAGGTGCTAGGGCCTTCAGATTTTAATATAAGACCACTTATATTGCCCCTGAAAACGTCTTTCCAGCAATGCATTGCACTTTAAAAGTGAAGCCGACTTTAAGGGGATCAGTGTAAGCATGGTCTTTCTAAGCTGGCTTTCCCACGTTCAGTGCTGCAGTGAATGAAGAGTACTTGCCATATGTGAATGATGCGATGCGAACGGGTCCCAATAACACTATCGCGTTCTACTCTTAAAGGCAAAGCTTAAGCGTCCTCCAAGTTTTTTCGAGAGTATTCCAAAATCTGCCAAGCTACGAATGGATAGAACAGACAGTTGTAGGGGCATTGGCTCGTGAACAAAATGTTTGCTAGAGCCAGCAATGCCATTTCTACATGAGAAGGGCCTCCATGCTTTTGTTTAACAATATACATCTATGCAGCAGGACAAATTGCATGACAATGAAGTAACAGTACAGTTGAGCCTTGTTATAATGAGGTCACACTCAACACGAAAATACCTTTGTTAATAAATACGTAATATTTGTTAGAAGCATATATATTCATTACATGTTGATAACAGAGAGAAAGATCTTATATTTATTTCCCCATATTCGATAATTCGTTATATCTATGTTCGTTATATCAGGGTTTGACTCATTCTCCTGTCATGCAAGACCAGCTAGTGCGAGTTTCCATAATACTTCACCTGCAAATGCAGGAAGAGGCTCTCCGGCAGGCAAAACCGGGCGGGGCAGTATCGGCAGCTGAAGGCCCGCACGTCGCGGTGCATCATTCGGTGGCGCAGAAACACTCGCTGGTTGCGCGTCACGTAGCCGCACCGGTGGCACACCGCGACTTCACCGATTGCCGTGCCGTCCACATCCTCCTCTTCCTCCATTTCTTCCATGGCGGACATTGAAGCCAGCTTCTCCACACGGCTGATCGTTGGCCTGTGGACTCGCCCTGCAGGTGCTGCTACTGGCCCGTTCCATGACTTCCAGTGCCAGCCCAGCGGTGGCTGCATGTCGTCTGTCCACTTTATCTTCCGCAGCTGCGAAGAAAGAAAAAAAAAAAAGTATACAGTTCCCATGCACTGTTGAAATAGGTGCTGTCTAAAACACAGTGGTCATGACGTGTTTACAGTTCTGCAATCACTTCCAGTGCATGCAGCCCATAAAAACATAGGCTTTCCATTGTTACGAGGCAACCGTCACAGGGGCGTGGATTTCAACACCACCTTTTAGTATTATACAAAGTATTTTTCAGCTAGCAGGTGATCCAGCACTGTTTGGGGCTCTGCAATGCGTTACAAAACAGACCAACATGTTTGTGTAAGGCAAACAATTATGCGGGAGATGAGTAGTGCATGGAACGACAGCAGCAAGATCACAACCATAGTATGACGGTGATGGCACGAAGGCGATCGCATGAAGAAACATTGAAATCTGGGTCGATCCTGAAGGTGATACAATGTTGTGCAGCATCTACCCAGCGTTAACTGCAATGGGGAAGGGACTGGGGAATGCGACCTAATCCCGAAGGCGGTGCAGCGTAACACAGTGCCTCAACACTGCTAGCAGCCACTAGGGAAGAATGGGAGAAACTGGCATGCTCTCTTTTTGTGAGCACATTGTTGCTAGTGCAACTGTGATGCATGCATAAAAGAGTGGTAAGGTTGACTATTACTCGCACATTTCATTCTTGCATCTGCGGCCTTATGCTCTCATTTGTGTTATGCAGTATGACACACACACCAATTGTCCCAAAAGAGAGAGTTCATGCTGCTACGAGAGAAGCATGCGTGCGATTGTGGCCTAATGGTTGGACCATCAGGCTGCTATTCTGGGAGACAGACCCACCATTTGATTGCACAATAGGACACTTACCGTATTTACTCGATTCTAACGCACCCTCGATTATAACGCGCACCCGTAAAAAAAAAAAAAAAGTCCTTTACAGTACCGTGCACCTCATGGTTTCATACAGAAATACAATTTTCTCTCATTTGGAAAAACAAAGATTTACTCCCGATGCACTGAAATTGCGATGCATAGAAAAGTCGCAGTTTCACCCGAAAGGCGAAGCATCGATTGCAATAGCAAATTAGTAGACCGCTATACAAAGTAAGAATAGCAGTTTTATCGGCCGTATAAACTTGCAAACATTCGCTTACTAAATTAATTAACAAGCACAGTGTCACGCGCGCAAAAGCCATTTCACTCTTTGACCGTGGAAACTCGCTGTCAACTGCCAAACTCACTGTCAAACTCGCTGGAGTGATGAAGCGCGGCGAGCAAATTGACCTTCGCGCTAGCATGCCTCTCGCTTCAATGCGACCTATAAGTGGCAAAAACACAGCACGCTGCGGACTTTCCCCATCATAGATCACTCTCAAGATAGGGCCAAGGCGATCATATCACCGAAGTGGATCGTCGCAGAATACGTCCTGCTTCGGTGCACTGAAACCTTTCCGCATTGCTTTGCTGCCCAAAATCCTCTCCTTCTGTTTGCTCCAGTCCCGCATGCAAGTTTTGGATTCTCCGAACGCGCGTGATGCAGCCCGATTTCCATCAGTCTCCGCACACACGATCACTTTCCTTTTAAATGCGGCATCATTATGAACTCTGCCACTTCACGCTGATAGAGCAGACACAAAAAACGGGAAGACAGACGGCAGGCTAATGCCTAAGCACGTGTACTATAGTACATAGAGGTAGCTACAGCAGCTAGGCTAGAGTGCAGCTAGGCTCAAAGCGCGTGCGAGGTGGCCATTTTGAAATGCCGACGGCCATATGGTAACGCAGATTTAGGGTCAGTACTCGATTCTAACGCGCACGCAATTTTTGGACCTGTTTTATCGGAAAAAAAGTGCACGTTAGATTCGAGTAAATACGGTACGTTTTTTTTATTGAAGAGGCCCAAAACAAGGCGTGGCAGGAACCTACTTACTGACTTACCTACTGCAATGTGCCTGGTATGAGGCAATGCCTGCCTTGTATAAAAAAATTATCCCTAGTACCTCCTCCTGTGCCACTCCATAATACTAGTTCATATACCATGTGTGGCACCTACGGTTCAAAGGATCTTCCACAGCAGTGTTGAGGTGTAGCACCGTACCCATAATTTAGCATACAGCATTATGCTTGTTTGTTTGCAATGGCCAAACCTGCTGAGGGGCCCTTTAAAGTCACAGGCATATCTGACAGTACGGCATGGCATGGAGGACAACTGCATCCACGAGCGTGCTGCCAAACCGAGCCTAAGTATTGGCGACGGCAACATTAGTGAGTACCAGATGGTCACTAAATGCATCATTTGCAGGCATGGACAAATGAATGTTATAAAGATAATAGTGTTTGCTCTTTTGGTACAAAGGGATCACGCACAGCCGGAAAAATCGAACTACAATGGCCTAACCCTGTGTAAGGGTTGCATCTTGTCATGATCACGAAAAAACATTTAGACTGTTATACGAGCCTACACTGTATTTTGCATGTCCCTCACATAACTAACACAGAAAAATATGGTGGACTCAATTGCAGTTGACATCTACGGAGTGCAAAGTATTGCGCAAAACGTTGCAGCATGAGATGCCAAAACAGGTCGAGCTGGTGGAGCCTTAGCAGCCCAAAACGCGCTTTGTCATTTTCCTATTGCCGAATTGAACGAGCCAGTAAGCAAACGAACTTACAAACGAGCGAGTACGAGAATGAACATTTTCCTTGCCGAAGTGCTCCGCTACTACAGTCAAACCTCGATATAACGAAGTTGTACTTGCAGCTAAAAACTTTGTTATATCGAGAATTTCGTTATATCGAGGTTTTGTTGATTCAATGAAACTAAGATGGGGAAATAAAAATAGTTGCGTTAGATCGCGAATTTCCTTATATCGAGGTTTGACTGTACATCTAAACCATGAGACACATCAAAGCTCCCGCACAATATAGTGCGCGACGCCAGAACGAAACTCGACGTTCCCTTTGCGCCATCACTTAAGGTCACACGTCTATATCGCTCATACTCAACGCGCTTGGCTGGTTTTCCCCCATCGTCCCGCAAGCGGTTACCATCCGAAGCGTCAGCTACTCGCCATCCTTGACTGCAGATGGCATTACTTGTCATCGTTCTCGTTAGCCCACGAGAACGACGAGATACAAAACACTGGCTTCAAAAATTAAACTCTTTTTCACCTTGACGTTCTTGTAATCGTCGCGGTTGGGTGGCGTCCATCCATACGACACTTTACCCAGGGCAGCCCGGAAGCGCTGTTTGGCCTCCATCCAGTAGTGTGGACTTTGGGCAACAGGCCGCTTCTTCAGTTTGTCCCATTCCTGAGCAAATACGAAAAGAGAAAGGAACATTACAGTATGGTCCTACGATAAAGGGAATGCTAGAACCGCACCGCGTCACATTGATTTATTACAGATATAGTGGAATCTCGACGATACGATCTTCACAGGAACCAGAAAATAAAGCGTATCATCCGAAAATCGTATTATTCAACGTATTATCCAGCCTGATCGTATTATCAGGAAAAGAAGAAGTATTATGCAGAATCGTATTATGCAGAACTGTACAACAATAACTCCTTCAGGCTCTGTGTGCGCAATAGTGCACGCCAAAAGTAGTGCATCTAAAGCATTACTGGTGAAAGTAATAATATTGAAAGCATATCACATACATCTTAGTACACTTATGATTGGATCTGTGCTTGCAAGTTTGATTATTATCTGCAAGGTGCTTTAGTAAAATGAGAAACGTATATGTCTGACCACTTGTTCTTGGTATCGGTGTGTTGTCTCGTAGCGGGTTCACTTCTTCCCTTGATTTTCAGAATGTTTTACCTCGGGCATATTTTAAGTGGCTAGATAGATGCTTTTCAATTACGCTAGACATGAAATTGCTAATCTTCTCATATCTGATGTTCTTGCAGAGAGTTCTCACGCAATAGTTTGCATTCTGTAAATCTGATGAAACCCACTGAAAATTTGAATATTCTTAGTCCGTTCTTTAGCTGTACGTTCTTTCAAGATTCTGAGCAATGCAAGAAATGTGGCGAGAATAAATTTTCAATAGACAGAATTAATAGGCGCCTGAAAGGCACACTGCATGTATCGCATTTACTTGCTTCTAATGCGCACACCTGACAAGCCGCCACTATCAGCATTCAACACGGCTGTATGCCAATGAATCAGCACATCGGCTCCACAAAACAACAATCTGAACATTGTTTCTGTTGCTTCGTAAGTTCATTAGGCTGCCATTGCCTGCAAGGTGTTTAAGAAATGCACTATCTCAAATGCCATGGACGGTGTCAAAGATGAGATGAGTGATGTCTATTCCACTGACGCTCGGATGCAATAAATTTTGTTTTTCAAAGTGAAAACAAGTCTTCATTGCTTTCTCTCGTAAATGAAACTCTGGTAAGTGGGTTGTTGGGTATATAACATTTTTCATTACTGGCAGTTCAAATCAGGCGCACGTTACCCTAGAGTTTGGTGAGTTTGAATAGTGAAACTTGCGAAGCGAATACGAATGTAAGAGAAAAGTGAACTTTGAATATTGAATCGAATGTACAATATTTGCTAATTTCTAAAATAATGTAAAATATAAGGTTTGTGGCAAGTCCAGTAGTTAAAAAGAAAGATGGGCTTATTAACATTAATTGTCGAATCCATGTATGACATACGTGACTGCACATTTGGTCAACCGAGGAGCTTGTAAATGAAAAACAAGTGCTTTCAGTTATCTGACACACCATGACAATGACTGTAATGAAACAATGGAACAGCACGTCACCAGATGCACGCATAGTGCTGTGTTTGTTGATGAAGAGAAGCGTGATACTACCACAGCGCACAATGCATTAAAAGCAGATGCATATACGGTGAGACTGGTTTAATTACAAATTGTGTTGCCGAAGTCAAGGCAACAAATTTGTGTGCAGGCTACCTAAAAGCAAGGAAGTGTCGTCAAATGACAGAAGAAAATTATTACGCAGACGTTACCAGCCCCGAGTGTTCGCTCACAAACCCGCGCCCCAGCGCGAAAAAGTGCGGTTTTTCTGCAGCAGAACCATTCGCAACAATCCTCACTTCCTCAAGACTCGAATAATTGTTGTTATCCTTCATATTCTACAATTCCTACTACAGAACTCTGGAATTGAATACGAATCGAATATAGAGGACTATTCTAACCTGTATTATAAATTTCAAATATTTGCACATCCCTAGTAATTACGGTACACATGACAGATCCCCTACAGTCACAGTGTGAGCAGTTTATTTTCCCCGATCTCTCCAATGCTGGCAAGAAAAAAAAAGAACATCTGACATCGCACTGAGAGTAAATTGAACCCCCTACATATTCATGGGGGTCCACTTTGGTTCAGCGCATAGAGGATTGTTACACATGACCGCTTCGGTGACTGACACCACCATGTTTGACAGGGTGTTCAATGTGCTGTGTTCCGTTAGCGATGGCGAAAAGAATTTGTTTTTTTTTTTTTCTCATAATGCTCGCAGCTGATGACCAACTTGCTCATGCAAGCTTTCAGCTGGTCAGTGTGTTCATTTTGTCAAGAAACCCAACGTCAATGATTGTGCAATGCTTGTATATTCAATTGCTCCATGGTTATGAGTGTCGACTACACAAATATACAAAGCACCATCCCGCTGCTTTAACTTCAGTGGGGTCTGCAGAAACTTGGAATGAGATTATGCATCTATCACAATTCGTGACTAAAGGGGATTGGGAAGAGGTCCCAAACTCAAAAACTGGAAAAGGGAGATCCTATAAGATCAAATTCAAAGATGTATTCTATGCAGTGCCAGGAGTCGAATAAGAACAAACTCTCAATGCTAATTAACTACAGTAAAATCTCGTTACTACGAACACCACATTAACAAAATGTTCAGATTCACGAATTTTTCACAAGTTCCCTGCCGACTTCTTAGTTTCAATGTAAAAATATGCAGTATTACGAACTTCATAGTACCGAACTTGTCAGAATAACGAGCATTGTGCAGTTTCCATGTCGTGTTAACGCCTCAGTACTACGAACTAATATTCCAAAATATGGGGATTCTTAGATTTCCGTGTATTCAGTCCCGACAGCCAAAACAGGAGGCTAGTAGTCAAGGCGCAGAAAGCGGACGGAGCGACGCATAGGTTCTGAAAACCTGAAACAGTGCCCGAGAAGAAAAAAAAATGCGGGCAAAAATTTGCCCCCCCCCCCCCCTATTGCGGAGACGACGCATCAGGTTTTGCAAGCGCATGCTCCGCCAAGACAAGTGTTGCCTAGCAACGGAGACGCGTCTCTTTCTTCTTCTCCCTTCTTTCTGCACACGCCTCTTTCTTTCGCGCTTCTTTCTGCGGCCGTACTAGCTACGCACTCGGAGAAATGTAAACTCCATACTCGTGGGGATGCCATACAGTCGCACTTTGCACTTTTCAGACAGTGTCGTTTACAAGCGCTTGCGCTTGGAATAGATCAGGTGTCTGTCTTGAGCGAGACAGTTGCAGCGTCCACGGCAAGGAATGTGAAAAACAAAAAAACTATAAACATTGCATTTTGGAGGCAACATGGAGCTTTCTTTTTGTTGGTACTTTTCTCTGTCACAGCGTCTGTTTCGCGCGCGTCACTCTTATTATATGATGCTTCGGTGGTGCATGGCGGCGGAATCTATGGAAATAGCAACAGCGCAGGCCAACAGCCAACAGCGACGTTCCCGTGGATAGCTCATACGTGACAACTTATGAACTCATGGGTTGATGGGCAGAATGGTTAATTTCAGGGCTTTCACTATAACGACCTTTCAGAATAACAAACAATTTACTGTGGTCCCTTGAAGCTCGTTATATATCGAGATTTCACTGTAATAGTAAACTAACCAATTGAAGGGAAGCGTGATCGAAGGTTGTGCTTAAACATGTTATTAGTGAAATGTTACTTGAAGTTGGGTAGTGACAAAGCAGAAACTGTGCCAAACACTTGCCATAGTTAGCCCTGACCATAGGAAGTAAATTAGTTATTATATTGGAATCAAATCATGTGGACCTGCATTCGGGAAGCTGGTCTAAGATGAAATTTTTTCATTGATGAACTTGTGCATTAGAATACCTAGTCAGTATCTGCGAAGCTTTTGCATAGGTAACACATTGCAAGCAGGTAGCAGTGAAGAAATGTTTAATGCTTGTCATAGGATTGGTGAACGTTATAAAGCACAGCGGTTGACTTTGAATATGTTGCAATGACTCTAAATGCGAGACCTGCGTGGCAATGAAGACAATAAAACTCAAACATTTCTTTCAGAACAATGGAGCTGATATGACACACGAGGTAGGCATTACAAAGGTAATGTCTCCAACCAAAAAATTTCGGATTTTTTAAGCATAACATTTTGGTGTCAACTCAGATCCTTCCTCGGGGTTTAAATGATAGATGCCAAAGAAGTGCAGCTTTATAGTAGATCCTGATAATTTAAGCATGGCACTTAACTTGGGCTGGTAAGCTTGTTTTTGTGGCATGTTTGACAGACTGGGACAATGACAGGAAAGAAGGGGCGTGTGGTCTAAGGGTGGTGGTAGCATTGCCGGCTCCACATCGCAAACAAAGCAGTGAATGAATGAATGAGCTCAGAAGTATGTTGAATTGAGGCTTTTGGTGCGGAATCATTTCTTTACAGGGTTCGTACAGGTCTAGGAGACAAAAATTCAATGTTATTCGAGGACTTTCAAGGCTCCGTCAAAGTTTTTGCAAGGGCGCACAGCAGCATCCCAGGTAGCAATTTTTTACTATAACAACCTCTCAAAAACCCTGTAGTTATAGTTATCTAAACGGCAAATCAGTTCTGCGGAATCCCACAGGATGGAGAAAGTATCATGAAAGGGAAAAATTGTCATCCACCCGAATGCAGCACGACGCTACAAACACCAGGCCAAATTTTTCCTCGAATGCGAAGCGTTCTTTTCCGAGAAACCCGTAGGGGTTCCCTTTGCAGCGTTGTGCTAAATTCGGGTGGATGACAATTTTTCCCTTTCAGTTCTCTAAACGAAGTCGGTAAAAACATCCCTTCACTTCGTTATATTAAAATTTCATTATATTGAAATTGGACCTTTTATGCAAATGAGTACAGTCACTGACTTATTTTTCTTGCACGGAAGCGGCCATAAAGATTTCCGCATTACTGCACAATAAAAAAAAAAGGGGGGGGGGGGGGATTTCAAGGGTTTCAAGGACCTGTGCGCACCCTGTTTTAACACAGCGCACACAAGCAACAAAGAGAATACGTACATACCAAAAATGCTCGTATCTCGTAGTACTGTCATTTATTGTGTGCATTCTCTTTGTTTAGTTTCCACTGCATTAGAAAAATCAATGAATAAGCAGATGTTCAATTTCATAGAGGTGCCCCAAGGCCTGACTGGGGGAGAACAAGGCGTCGGGGCAGAATAATAAAAAAATTGTGATGACCTGTGGCACAGGCCAGCCTCGATGACCAATGACACATTCAGCTGGTTCCTACCCTACTGCAACTCTGTTGGCAGACGTGAAGCCTTCTCGAGAATGGTGCCAGGGAAAGTCTGCCCAAGCTGTACGCTCAGCTGCTCCAAGAGCAGTCAGAGGACAGAGCCCCGTGACCAGAATCCTGTTGGACCTTGGTCACGCTCCCGGCTCAAAGGCAAAAGCGCCTCCGAGCGCTCCGAGCTGGAGCATAGCACGCTGAATGAACCAGGCGAAAATGTGTTCAAAGGGCTCAGTTTGGACCAGGTGAATGCAAAGCATACGGCTAGAGCGCTTCAAGGAAACCAGCTTAGTGCACCATAAGCTCCACAACGCAGGTGGCGCGTTGCATGCAATGCATGCAAGATATAGATAGTCATGTAGTACATACACTTCATTAGCTTGGGTCAGGCTATGCTAGACTGATACAAATATCAGCTTTAAATAAAAAGGAGGTGATGACGGGCCCACAGCCAGGTCATAACTCAACTCACCAAGAACACCACACAGTCGTCATTTGTCCACTGAGCTGCGCTCTTGTGGTACCAGCCGATCTGGAAGATGCCATTGTCACGGTCGACCCACTTCAAACGGTTACCAAATGTGCCGTCGTCAAGGTGGGGAAGAAGAAAGTCCTGCAGGTGAGATGAAAAACCATGTGTTCTCATTTTTTTTTCTCTATCAGAAGCAAAAGCCTATTAAAAACAGAAAATATGGCTCCAGACCATAAGTAGAAAAAAAAATTAAGTTGTGACTGACTTAGAGACTAACACTAAAAAAAAATGAACTCAGAAAGCAGGGATGACACCAACACTAATATCACAGAACAAGGACCTCGTTCAAAAAAACAAACTCTGTCTTTCAAAAGACACAAAGGCCTGACTGCTAGTCATTTTTATGGCACATAAACTGCATGTATATTTTCCTTGGACATTTCAGTGCAGTGCATAAACAAATTGGTCATATTATTCTTAAACTTCAAGTGCAATAAAATTTTGACAGCGTAAAGGAGTATTATGTAGATTTTTTGTTTTTAAAATTTTTTATGTTTGAAATATGAGCGGAAGCACCATAGCTGCTTTTCATATCAACACGGAAAGAAATGTCGCCATTATCGTTCACCTATCTTGGAGATAAGACAACACCCGCGGCTGTCGGCGACGCCCTGAACTATCCCGGTAACAGCCTGCTGGGGATTTGCATCATATCGACAACTACCGGGTGCACGCGTCGTCCGCTTAGGTGCTGTTTAAAGGAAGCTAAGGAGAAAACTATAAAATTACTAGGCCCCCTGCATTGTCAAGATTGCTCTTCTGGTATATACTGCTCATTCATAAAGAATGATGATGATTTGTGAATTTTATTGGTGCAAGGGCCAGGTATGGCCAAAGAGCGCCAGTCAAAAAACAATGAATGAATTCTCAAAGGTAAAATGTGACAAATGTCAGATTTGTAAATCTGAATGGCGAATGGCAGATGTAATTTGGCTGTAGAGAGGCCTAATTATTAGTCGCTGTAAAGTGCGTAAAATATACAGGCTTTAAAATAATGACAATGACTAGTGATGTATACTATGAGCATAAAAATTCTATTACAAAGAGATGATTAAAGAATTTAGCCATAGTAAAGTTTTGTTCCGATTCGCCTTTAAGTACACACTTTGCCACAAAGTATATCCAACTGGAATAGTCATGATCCTAATTAATTCCATAGAAACATTTTAAGAAAGACTGGGAATGCTTTCCTTATAAGTTTATGATGTTACAGCCACCCTGTTATAGCCTGAGAAGGTAACAGTACTGTAAATCAAAAAAGAAAAGTGCTCCTAGCTCCTTCAGCTGACCAGCTGGTCCCTTTACCTGCATCATTCGAGGACCCTTCCGGGACTTGTGATGCCGAACGGTGCGAGTCACCGGCTCCGACGACGGCTGCAGGTAGTCCTGCGAATCGTCGTCGACGTACTCGTCTTCCAAGCCATCGTTGGGGTACGGCGGGTAGACGGTCACTTCTGTGGAATTTGGGTCCTGCATGGTCACGGTGAACGTCGTCCCCGCAGGTACGGAATCAACGGGCCCGCTCCCGACTACAAAGGCCTCGCCCCCGCTGCCGCCCGCCACCGCGGAGGAGGAAGAGGGAGGCACGGTGACATAGGTGATGGTCGGCCCAGTCATCGCCCCACTGCTCGTGTGCGACTGCTGGACGAGCGGTGGCTGTTGACTGAGCTGCAGGAGCGGGAGCGCCGCTTCCACTGCCTCCATGGCAGCCTTGAGGGCAACAGGATCCTGCAGCACATTCATCGATCTGATTGATTTGACTGATTGATTTGACTTGTCGCGATGCCACAAGTGCCACTAGGGACGGCCACCAACAAAGATGACAATCACTTGGGCATGAGCTTAGAACGTTCCCACTGACCCCACCAAGTTGACAGTGCACGGCCTTGCTGGCTATCTGCCACTGGACGTTACAAAGCAACAGTGACCACACCTACCGGCCACCTACAACTGACGACTTGCAGTCATTCTTCAATGCGAACATTCAACAATTTGGCGATGGCAGGCTGGCTAAACCCACCGCTGAACCTATCGGTTCATCAGTTCCAGTCTGAGGAACAGGGGAAGTAGGAATTACTTAAATTTAATTTTCTTATTGGTTGGTTTGACTGACTGACTGATCTGATTGGTTGATTAACATCCACAGCGGCTCAGTGGCTATGGCACTGCACTGCTGAGTATGAGGTCGTGGGCTCGACTGATTGATTTGCAGTGTTTGACATTTCTATGCAACACTGGGGCTACTAGAAACACCGTAGTAGAAGGCTACGGCTTAATTTCAACCACCTGGGGTTCTTTAACATGTAGATACATGGGCTTTTCTGTATTACACTCCCATTGAAATGTGGCTGCCTTGGCCGGGAACCGAACCTGCGACCTCATGCTTAGCAGCAGAACACTACAACCATATCGAGCCACCATGGCGGGTGTTTCTTGCCCTGTCACTGCACCAAATCCCCAGAGAGATTGTCACTATCATCATCATCCTAATTATGTTCACTGTAGGATGGAGGATTCTCCCAGTGGCCTCCAATCACCCCTGTCTTGCACCATCAGACTACACCCCAAGCCTGCAAATTTCCTAATTTCATCGCATCAGCTTGTTCTCTGCCATCCTCTACTACGCTTCCCTTCTCTTTGCGCTCATTAGGCAACTCTAATTGACAATCGATTATCGGCCCTACACATTACAAGGCCACAGTGAATACTGCACCATATAAAAGTAAGATCAGTGCTGAGTATCACTGAAATTATCAGTATACTGAAAGCCATCATTTTCCAGAACTCGACTTCAGCCTTGCCAATAGATCCCCGGTGCCAATACACACTTTTTGAATAGGTGCCTGCCAAGACGAGGCTGAGATGCTTTGCTCACGAACCTCGCCATCCACGACGTTCATCACGAGATGATTCTGGTCCTCGGGGTCAAACTTGAAGCTCGTGAACCTCGGTGTCGCAGAAGATGTCTGGTAAAATGTGTGAACACAAGGTTAGGTCACCAAAAGAATGCCGTTGCTCTTTTTTGACAATGCATCTGGGAAATCAGTTTTGTTAGAGTCAAACTTTGCTATAATCGAGTCACTTCTGACATAAAGATATGCTCGTTATATCCAATATTTGTTATATGCACATATCCATTACCTGCCAGTATCAGTGATAAACATGTCAAAGTTACTTTCTTATATCCAATAATTTGTTATATCCAATTTTTTTTAAGTTGAGTTTAGACTGTACAGTAAACTTATGTTAATTCGACTGCGTATAATTCGATTTTTCGGTTAATTCGATCCCGACCGTAAGTCCTGGCTGGCGTCCATGTGTTTCTATAAGCCCAAACTTCCGTTATTTCGATCTCAAATGCCCTTCGCCAGATATTTTGAACTTGACTGATCAGCTTCGCCAAAATACTGCGGTGTTTTGCGATAAAGCATACAGAATTTATTGTGGTGAAGCATATTAAGAATGGAAAGAGGCCACTCTAACGGGACATAGTATGTGTTTCCTAATTATACAGGCACGCATGTGCCATCTATGGTCACAGTACGAGCACCTAGACGCCTAATAAGCATACCGGCAGCCATTCAGAGCTGTTTCTGACGTTGCTGTCATGATTTGGGGCCTCGTTTCGCCTGCCACACATCTCATATACGAGACCATTAACGGGGCCAAGTACGCGTTCTTTAATTACCGTATTTACTCGATTCTAATGCACCCTCAATTGTAACGCGCACCCATTTTCCGTGACCAAATAAAAAAAATAATATTTTACAGTACCGCGCACCTCATGCTTTCATACAGAAGTACAACTTTCTCTCATTTGGAAAAACAAACATTTACTCCCGATGCACTAAAGTTGCGATGAATAAAAGAAGTCACAGTTTCGCCCAAAAGGCGAAGCATCAATTGCGATAGCAAATTAGTAGACAGCTATACGAAGTAAGAATAGCAGTTTTATCGGCCGTTTAAACTTGCCACCATTTGCTTACTAAATTAACTAGCACGACATCACGCGCGCACAAGCAGACATGAACACATCTCGCTCGTTGACCGCGGAAATTCGCTGTCAAAACGCTGGAGTGACAAAGCGCGGCGAGCGAATTGACCTACGTGGTCGCACGCCTCTTGCTTCAACGCGAACTATAAGCGGCGAAAACTCAGCGCGTGGCGGACTCTCCCCGTTGCAGATTGCTTTCGAGATAAGACGATCGTATCGCCGGAGTGGATCGTCGCAGAATATGTCCTGCTTCAGTCCACTAAAACACTTCCGCATTGCTTTGCTGGCGAAAATCCTCTCCTTCTGTTTGCGCCAGTCCCGCACGCAAGTCCGTGATGCGGCCCGATTTCCATCCGTCTCCGCACACATGATCACTTTCCTTTTAAATGCGACATCATGAACTCAGCACTTCACGCTGATAGAGCAAAAGCAGAAAACGGGAGACAGACGATGGACTAATGCCTAAGCACACGTACTGCAGCACATGGAAGAAGCTACGGCAGCTACGCTATGGTGGCTAGCTACGCTCGAAGCGCGTACGAGGTGGTCTTTTGAAATGCCGATGGCTATATGGTAACATAGATTTAGGGTCGTAATCTATTCTAACGAGCACGCAATTTTTGGACCTGTTTTATCAGAAAAAAAGTGCGCGTTACGATTCGAGTAAATAGGGTATACGTGCACACACACGCCGTGCTTCGAGAAGTGGAGAAAGACCATCTGTGTTTTGGGATAGCTAGAGAACAGGAAGGTAGTAAGATGAAAAAGTTCTGAAAATCGAGGGGGCATTTAAAGGCAACAAGCAGCAAGGGCCTATCTAAAACTCTGAACGTCTGCCGGTAAACTTATTAGGTGTCTCGGTGCTCATGCTGAGACCGGAAAGGGCACATGTGGGTGTGTAAATTAAGGAACACGAACTATATCCCATAACAGTGGTGTCTTTAACCGCTTAATATGCTTCCCCGCATAGCACAACTGTATTGTGGACAAGCTAACATTAAAAGCAAATACTGCCAAGTGAATCAACGGCATGTTTCGGCGTTTTTTTCTGCCTTTTCTACTTTGAGCCTATGAAAACTAAGCGTGTGTTAGATTCGGAATCTTGTAAGAAAAGGGCAAACAATGCCAAATGAATGAGCAGTGCACTTGGGCATTTTTTCTCTTCCTTCTTTAATTTGACCAATCGGATAATTCGATCCGATTGCCAGTCTCATCTTGCCAGTCTCATCAAATCAAATATATGGCAGCCGACTGTGCTTTATGCCATAGCACAACAAAATGGTATTTTTTTTCTTTCTTATTAGCACAGTTTTGGGTGTAGTAAGCTTGGCTGACCAGCGACTGAAAGTGTCACAACAGTTGCGAGAACCAGTATAGGCTTGCATGCACCAGCCTACCTTCTGAGCCAAGTCCTCTGGAAGATGCACAGTGGGGACAGCGTACATGTGGTCCTCGATGTGGTCGGGAAAACGAGGCGGGTCTTCCTCTTCAGCTACTTGCTGCTCGCCGAGGGTTTCCTTCAAAAGCAGATGCAAAGAGACAGCATTCAGAATGATACACATAACAACCTTGCAAAGTGTTAAGAGCATCACTGCGGGCACAGTAATGCAGTGAAATGTCATAATGAATTCGAATGTGACACGAAAATACCTTCGTCATAAGCATGTATTTGTTATATGCTTGTAATGGCGAGAAACATTAGTTTTACTTTGCCAATGACATCGTTATCTTCATAAGACATGACTCGTGTTAAGAACGAAGAACGTAGACACAGGGCTGATCTGTAAGCAGACGAAGGAAAAAGCACATGACATCTCGCACCTACACACACAGTAAAGGAGAGGAGGCGAGATTTTCATGCTGTCACGTGACTGACGCAGCGGCTCGCCGCCAGTTGCTGTGGCCACCCCGACGCAGATGCGTTTTGCCGCAGGTGGCGCGCCGTGCGCGTTTTTCCGCTAGTGTGTATGTGCCTTTAGTGAGACAATTATTGTGTGAACACTGTAGTGTTTAACTTAGTGTTCAATACAATGGACAGAGGGATGCCATGTTTATTGCCATGATTTCCAAAACAACACTGCCTTTATTCTCTCTCTTAGTCTTGCCTTGGATTGCTGCTGGCTTCTGGATTGGTTTGGCCCACTACACTATAGACTCCATGCACTGTGGCAATTAATTTAAGCGAAGCTTTCGTTGGTGACTGTGAGGAGGAATTCTGTTCTTATTTAGAGACAGTTTGCTAACAGAGCACACAATGAAGTGGGATACGTTTTCACCGGGAAGAACCTCGCTCAATGTATATTTGTGGCGTTCCAACACTGCACACTTGGGCAAATGAAACCAGAGTCTAACACACACACATTCCCCACCAAACTGAACTGAATGGAGTGTAGCTCAGGTAACTTGTTTGCACCTGTTGATGACCTGGCCACGTCTTGCCACTGCCTCATAGCTGCACATTGATGCTTCCCTGCTTTGCAGTTACAAGCAAGCGTTTGCTTGCATTCCAAGCCATCTTTCGCGGCGTATCAATGCCATTCCATTTCACATTGCTGGACGAAATGTGTGCCGCACTTCTCAGCGCTCGTCACCCGTCGACAAAAGCGCACAGCATGTGTACTTCGTCGCAAGAAAAGCGAAAGCCACGACAGCCACAGAGTTTAATACAAAATTTACCAGAAGAAACTCTGGTAGGTGGTCGTTCAGCTACAATAGGAATGATGGCCAGTACATGGATTTGTCTAACATTCGTGCTCGCGGCTTCAAATGTTCGTGCGAAGTTGCTTTTTTATGCTGAATCTCTCGAAGTTTTCAAGCGCTCACGGTTATGCACTCACAATGGGTAATCATTGCTAATTGTTAATATAAGGCGGTATTTTGGTGAAAATGATCAGTTTGCAAGGTCACAAAGACATTTGAAGCCAGAAGGAGAAAGTTTAGACAAATGCGTGTATTGACCATCATTCCAACGCTGGCGGAATCACCATGCTTGCAGCTCGTGTAAGTACAAACGCCGGAGTTCTCTCTAGTGATTGGTGTAGGAAATTCTGCAGCAACAGCAGAGTGGCACCATCCAGGGTTGCCAGGTCTTCGAACGAAAAAGTAGCCGAAAATTTCTGAAAAGTAGCCAAAAATTTTGCCAACTTTGGCAAAAGCTTTATCTGGTAGCCAAAAAGGTAGCCATGGTGTGACGAACCAACCATTGTCGATTTTTAGCGCGGAAAGAAAGAAGGAAAGCCGAAAAAGACCAGTAGTTTTTGGCTGCACTGAGGGAAACGAGAAGAAGAGAACAACACAAACATAATTTACCGTAATGACTAGCTGACGTTCTTTGATAATTTCTGCCGCACACTTGCGTGCTTTTTCATAGCCGAAGAAGTTTAGCCAGTTTCAGTAGAACAAACTCGTTGTCCATCGTCCTTGCACCACTTTGACTATCGATGTAACCATCCCTGGGGGTGGGATTAGTATACCACCTGTTGCTTCAGTCAAACGTAGCACGAAAAAGCATAGCCTTTAATTAATCCCTGCTATTCGGAGAGAGCTGCTGTACGCCACCTATGTAGAAACTAAATGAGCCTCTTCAATTATCCGTCCCTGCTAGTCCCGGACTGCCAGAGGCGGTCATTTCAGGTAATGAGCGTTGCGTGTGTAGCATATCGGGCAGATCTGGACAAGTCGAAGAGTATGAAACTACGGTGGAGGCCAGTGGGCAGCTACGGCATGTTTTCAGCTCGTGGATTTGCTTCCGCCACCTAAAAAACACGAAACCATGGCCTTCAAGATCTAGCTTTTCGGGCTGTTGCATCGAGGGAGCCGTTGCAGGGAGTGTGATTTGAACACTACCAACACTAATTACCACCGCCAAAAGTAACCAGAAAATAGCCAAGTCGCCAATCATAATTTTCGGTCGCCAGGAGCCTCTAAAAGTAGCCAGATTGGTGAGAAGTCGCTAAATCTGGCCACTCTGGCGCCATCTATAGGGTCCTAGCATCGCACAGAAGCAAGAGTAGCGGGTGCCCGCCTGACATTAGGTAAGCGGTGCAGGCTTCAAGGCACATGTGAACAAAAGACCTGTGTGGGTCCTGAAATGTCGATCTTTGATACATTGAACATATGACGAAGTAAATGCCTCTAGCTGACCTCAGCATGTACCAATGCATGTATATAACAAAGTTGGACTGTATTATATAATAATTTATTTGACAAGTGTATGTCTTTACTTCAATTACGTTCCCTCCTTGCTGGATGTGTTTCTGTCAAACCCTGGACTAAACAAAGTATACATGCCTCTTCAACAGAAGTCGTCAAAGCAGGCCTCTGCTTGACAGCCGCCTTCTGAGGGCTGGCGGCCGTTGTTTGTACGACAGGGTTCGGCCGTCGCTGAACCGATGTCCGACGCTTACTTGCAAAGCCAAAGAAACGCCGAAACTTTTCTGTAAGAAAACAAGGAAACCAGCGCATATTTGCATGACTATCACATTTGCTCAAACCTAAAACACTTTTCACCACTCATCTTTCTTTGGGTTTTCGTGAGCATAATTACTCGACTGGAAAACACCTTCTGGCTTCTAACCAAATAAGCAATATTACAAATTCAAAGCGCACTCTCGTTTTTCTACAAACTTGAGATTAAACAATTCAAATTCATTTCAAGCTTAAAAAGAAATGTTGACCAAGGGAGTACACTACAAAAAAAAAAAAAAAATTTGCACCCTTTGGGCATATCTTGTCACCAAACAAAATCGTCATCTGTCATGCTTGAGTTTCCATTCTTGAAAACTCCGTGCTAGATACTTTCCTGTCAAGAAAGTTATGTCACGCTAATAACACAGAACGCTTGTGACCTGGAAGTGGTGGGTGCACAGCATTAAAGGAAGAAAAGGCATGCAAGGTAGATGACGATTGTTGTTTGGGGACAAGATGAGCCCCAAAGGGTACAAACTTTTTTTATTGAGCGTAGTATTTGAACCTTTACAAAAAAGTGCAAAGATGGCTTTGCTGCAGTGCACAGATGCCAAAATAATAGTGACAAGCAAATAATGATTACTAGGAACTTGGTATGCTGTTCTCACTACCGTGTGTTGATGCGTGCTTAAATTTTAGAAAAAAGGAAAGGAACACGATGGGCGAAATTAGGAACTCACAACTAAAATTTGTTACTGAAAAATTACATACTATGTACCCTCCGGCGAAGCTCTTGGCACATAGCAATAAAATAGGTAAATAAAATAGGCACGAAATTCAGTTGACGCAATAAAACCACCGCACGAAACAGACCTACATAAGACCACTAAGAACACTAAGTTCTTTATCAGTCAGGCTCGGGGATGCTGCACTGACGAGGATTTCAAGGATTTATGTCTGTCAACAATTTCGCATGGGCACACGTACCTGTACTTTCATATATTGGGGCGCATCCCACATGAGAGGACGCTAACCTTTTTTCTTTGGCATGCGTTTCATGGAAATAATTCACGTGAGATAACTGATGCTAAGATAATTTCAGTGTTGAGGAGGAATATATTATGCCTTTCGATGACTAGCAAACGCACGAGAATGAAAGCACTGAAGAAGAAAGCAGTGGTGAGGATCGTTGAGAAAGCGGTTTGTGTGGTGTTCACCCACAATGTCACGTTGGCTAGAGACTAACTACACTGTGCGAGCGCCTCAAGAATCAAGAAAATTATCTTTAGTAAATCACTTGCTATACATTTGCTCTCACCAGTAGAATGCAATCACTAAGTGACCGTGACAGGTTTCATAAATTACTTTCAGTTCTATTTTGATGTGCCAGAGTTTAACCCATTGCGGTCATAAGCCTTTACCCAGTTTGCGGTAGTTCCGGTCAGAAGCCATTCTGCACATTTTGGGCGCCATGCAGAAAAAATGCTCTAGTTCACAAACACATGTTAGGGGATTTATTTGAGAAACATTTCTCTATACCCTTGGCTGTCAACGGTACTTGAGCATAGTACGGTATTGCTCAAAACATTCGCCAGGGTGGAGGCCAGGATTTGCACTGCATGTTTTGCAGTAGAAGACAGTCTCCTTCCTGCCTCTTTTCGTCTTTTTATCACTGCCCACAGCACAGTCCTTGCTGTTACCATTCACATTGTTATATATGAAGTATGGCTGCACATAAAATGCCCGCGCAGAGAATGACGCCATCCAGTCAGCAGCATGCGCTACAATTTGTGCGCGAAAATCTCTTCAAGTCCCTTGCAAAAAGTGCTGGCCTCAACTGTAGACAACAAAAAGTGCAATTTGTAATTAAAAACACAGTCGAAAGATGGCGCAACCTACCCAAATAAATGAAGAATGCGAGCAAATGCGCGCATCAGGTGCTTGCTGACATGTAAACGGAGCCGATATTTTCGCATGGCGGCGTGCACCCGACACATGACCACAAAGGGTTAAGATATCTAGCAGTACAGGTAATCGTTAGGAAGGTCTAGTATTAATGCTGCTAGTTACTTGTTGCTATAAGAACTTCTGCTCTGTGGTTTGATTTCCTCGTGAAATTTAGTTAGTTAAATCAAATTTTTACATGCAACTATTACCTATACCTACATTAACGCTAGATAAAAAGCTACACCAAAGTTGTAGCTTTTACCACCCAAGGCCTTTTTCCAGTTTATTGGAGGGACGCTAAAGCAAATACTGAAGTAGTATTGACTTAACATTTTCAACTCGCTATTTCTTGCACTGATTGGAGGGTCCAAACTTTCTAAACTGTAAATATATACAAATAATCGTATCGGAGCACCCTAAACAATTTAGCTACAATACTTGTTTCTAAGAACCAGATTCAGTTTCGGTACCTGGGAAGCGGCTATGTCACGACATACTGGCTAACTCCGTTCCTGTAATCACCGACAGTTGCCACACGCTAGTGCAGCCAGCCAGAAGGAACACACAAATCGCTCTTGCTTATTTACATAAGCGAGGTCATCATATCTATACTCACAGACAAAACTTACTAAGGCAATAAAGGGAAAGCCATGAAGGCAAAGCAAGCGCAAGCAAGAGTGCTCTTGAAGAAAGGGTCACATTCTCATCCACGCTAGTTTAATCTGGGTAAGAGAAAGCATTAACATCCTGTGGCTAAACAGTGCGGGAAAGCGCATACACGGTGGGAAAAGAGGACAAGATAAGGCACTGTTTTTTTTCTCCGTGTATGTGTTTCCTTGCGCTGTTTAGACATATTGAATTCATACCGGCTAGCTCAACTTTCATCGCATTAACATCCTACTTGCAGCAGCAGAATACGACAAAACAAACCACCGGGTGTTAAATTTGACTGATCTTTCTGCTTTTTTTCTCTTCTGTGTTCGGGCAAATGCGAAACTGTGGCATGTGCAAGCTACCCTGATTCAGCATCCCTTCCAAGAAATCAAAAGTGCTGTCGCACGCTGCCAGACTACTTGGCATGGTAACACATGCACAGAAGGTCTGCCCCCGTAGCGTTCTCTTCCAACATCAGCAAATTGTGCTTTGGGTCATCATGTCACGATAATGTCAACAACGTCCAGCATTTGAGGCCAACTTGGTGTTTCCACAACATTGAAGATATGTGTCGGTGCTAAGTTAACCCCTTTGATGGTGCCCAGTCTACAAGTTAATCTAAAGTGATAAAATAGTGCTCAAAACTGTCCAAGGTACAAAGAACAGAGAGCTTTTACAGAGAACAGACTGCTTTTGTAAGTGAAAAGATGGTCTTACATATAGGACAGGACTGGTGTTGCCATTGTGAAAATATGGTACTACCAGCTCTCACGAGATAACACATTTTATTTGCAATTAAGAAATCAAGTTTACCATTGATAATAAAAACAATAAGTTGGTCACTACACTGCATTTTTGACATTAAAAAAAGAAACAATTCAGCCAATTTTATTGCACTTCTCTCGAGAACTTACTGGTACTACTACCACTTCGCGTCAGTCTGTTGCCAATATAGCAAGGAGGTTGGCACACCTACCTGAGCGAGCTTCGGATTCAAGGTAGGCAACAGTATAGAGTTCCCTACAAAAATTACTAGAGGGAACTGCGATGCGATAGTTCAGCAACCATGAATAACAAGTACACATAGATTTGTGTAACCATCAGAACGGCTCAGAAGTTCCAGGATCTTCATTTGGCACAAAAAAAGCGAACAGTCAATAATGCCATGTCGGTATTCCTTCAACCTAGCAATTCAGCAAGCTTGCCATTTTGATGTCAAAGCCGTGCAAACGTGCAACATTCTCCTAATTAATTCCACCACCGCACCCAGCACGCCAAGGGTTTGCCATGCATCGCACGCAAATGCCTAGAACTGGCTTACTCTGGCTTCTATTGGGCAGCAACTTTTGCTTGTTGATGCCCTTGGACACAACTTGGTCCCCATGCTTAAATAGAGTGGGCACAGCGTTCCACGCGAGCCGGTTGCGGTAGGTGCTGCTGAAGCTCTCCTTCGTGAAATGGGCCGAGCACAGCCGGTAGTTGGCAAACAGCTTCTCGGCCGGCTTGTCTCGCAAGTCCAGCCGTCCGCAGTTGGCCACCCACTTTCTGCATCTGGACAGCGTTGAAGTCAAATTGAAATCAGCCGTCGAAGCTGGCACAGATGCCAATAAAAAAAGCACAGTTTCCTATAAAAATGATTAGTGGGAACTCTAGCATTGCAATTCTTCAGCCACCATGGGAGCAATGGGCAGTACATGGATTTGTCGAGTCTTCATGTTCACAGCTTCGGATATTCTTGTGTCATCATTTTTTACACTTTATCTTTCCAAATTTCCAAGCAATCATAGTTTTCTAACGTAAAAAGCACAATCATTGCGAAGTACTGCATTTGTAACTAAATATAATGTTGAAAATTGCCAATGTGCAGAGTCGCAAGCCCGTTTGAAGGCAGAAGGACAACGTTGAGGCAAATTCATGAACTATGCATCGTTCCCTCCATGCTGAACCGCGACACTTGCTGCTTCCGTAGACACAAGGCACCCGAGTTCCCTCTAGTAATTTCTGTAGAAACCTATATGCAAAGAAGGAAGCAAACGTAATTATATAGCAGTAGTTTTCAAGCTTTGTTATTAATATCTTCACCAGTATCACTTTCAGACTGTATAAGTCCACTGCATATATGTCTCCTGGAAATTTCCAATCAGCTCTGTCCCACGTCAACCAAACAACCCCTATACCTGCTAATTTCCTTATCTATATCCCCGCACATGATCCCCAGCCATCCTCAACTACTTTATTTTTTTCTTGCCTTGGCACCTAGGTTGTTAATCTAGAGACCACCAATTATGTGCTGTACATGTCATACATGACTCGGGGAGGTATTCTCAGTTAATCACTTTTGAAGCCACTTCCACATTTTTGCTACGTAATGCCCGGTATGATCACTCGCTGCAGTAACAAGCATCTCGTCAATATCCATTAGAGCAATCCATCAAGACCATGACACCTGGCCACTTTGGCCTATTAATCGAACATAATCTACCCATGTGTGGTGCCCAATCACCTGTACCTTTCAATCTCTTAACCGTCAACCCCTCCATCGCGCACAGCACAATTTTTACATACCAGTCAAGTTACCTTGTCAACCATGGATAGCCCGATGGGTCACAGGATCCGATCAACAGTGCCTACATGGTTACAGCCCGATATGCTATCCGACCCAGCAAAAGTAAGATACACCATATCATGACATGATGCCGTTTTGCTTTCACAATTCCACAACTTCTGTTTGTGGGCTGTACTGTGCAGTAACATTACTGATTTTTTTTTATAGGTGGTAGAATCATAATGAATTATGAACAGTGATAGTGAGTCAACCTTGGCATGTTCTACGTAGTTAGCTGGTGATGCTGCATGCAATATCGTGATGAAGGATGCAACATGTAAACGCATGTTGCTGCATGTTGCATGCAGTAAATGCAAATATTTGTGTTAAAGTGAAGCAAGCACACATTAGTGTGATGCAATTCCTGGAGACAGAAGCTTGCAAGCAGCCTCGTCCACTCAGGGTGAATCTCCCGGAAAAAATCTCGGGTCGGCTTGTCTCGTTTGCCCTAGCTTTTCCACTGCAAGTTGCAGCATCTGCCGTGGTGCAATGTTACATCACGCTAATCACATAAACTAGCATGCCAGGGATGAAAAGACCACTTCGAAAAAGATTACGACACACCTGTCGTCATGTTAGCATACCATTTCTGAAAATCACTGTGCAACATTTTCGTCTGCACCCGTGCGACTTCTGTCACTCGTCCATAAGTCACAACTGCGAACCACAACCAAAAAATTTTTTGCACAGAGTCCAAGCAATATCATTGTAATAGAGTTCGTCAACAAAAAAAGATACCGGTTTGCTATGCCTGCCACAGGCCTTTTCAATTGGAAAACTGAGTAGTCGCAAATAGCCCAAGCTTTGAAATCACAAAACATCTCTTACGTAACACTTGCTTCCTTATCGGTCAGCGTTCGGGCTCATATAATTCATGTTATTATTGGTGCGATAATGACAGAGAGAGAGAGAGAGATGGTGACCTTAATGAAAAACTGGAGGCGTTCACAAGACAATCACTCTAGTGATGGCCAACTAAGAATGGCATTTCTGCTACAGAATTTTCATGAATAGTAACACAAAAGAACAGCTAAACACACAGTGCAACAACATATGCTGCTGGCACCCTGCCCTTTTAACACTATCTCAGTTTTCGATTGTGGCATACCAACTGTCAACCAAACTATGCTTTCGTCAAGTGTCAGTATTGACGAGGCACGTCAATACGAAAAAAAACATGACAGGATATTTGCATGCTTGAGGGCAGCAAAACGTCACGTGGACTCGTGTTAGCAGAAGTTGGCAAAAGACGTAATGTTTGCATGAAAGTTTGCAAATGATGGTCTCATTAGTCTTGCACTAATAAGCCTAAGCATACACTGTTGTCAAAATTAAATTGGGGGTATTAACATCACCATGCAACGCACAGACTACGAGACATACAGTAAGGGGCTCTTGATTAAATTTTGACCACCTGGATTTCTTTAACATGCTTCCACGGCTTATTTATACCTGCCAACTTGTGAAATTTAAAATTAATAAAAATTCTACAGCAGCAGCAGTGGAAGGAAAGATAAGAGAAATATTTTTTTTTTTTTTAAGTCTGCCCTGAGCACAAGCCTTCTGTGGGACAAATACGCACTTTATTGACACTGAATCACCTTTGAATGCAGCACATGAGCCGCAGCAAATATGGAACAGCACAAACTGACAAACAACACACTGTTCTTAGATCACAGCGACTTTGCTAGTGCCAATTTTGCCTGCTTCAGGAACTGTTTGCTCAAAGCAGGCAACCCTCTGGTGTCCTTTCACAATCAGAAGACTTTCAAGGGCATGGTCGGAGACCGACGAGAGAATATTTTTCACAAACAGTATTTATTTTTTGGGAAACTTGATCAAATATTCATAAAGCTTGTTAGAACAAGTCCGAATTCGTAAACATTACGAAAAATTCAGGAGAGTTGGCAGATGTGCTTGTTACACGTGTTTTTACATTTCGCCGCGAGGACCCATGACCTTATTTTCAGCAGCAGAATGCTAGATAACCACTCAGTCATCGTGATGAGTAAAATTCCTGTGCTTAGTGGTAATGAAAAAGTACAAACAGATATAGAGTTCATGCCTCATGACAATGAAATGAAAACCAGCATCAACAAGAAAACAGGTGGCTGCAAGTTATCCAATTGAAAGAAATTTTACCTGCAATGCTAGCTTATGAACCAATTCTTGACTGGCAGTAGACATCAGTTTCAGCAGACTGCAGCACTGCTGAAGTTTCCGCTATAAGAGGTTTATGTGGCTGCATGACATTTAGTAAGATCGATATATCCCATATGAACAGTTTCTACTTGCCACTCGGTAACTGCCCGTGTGCTATTTCCCAATGAAGAAAAAAAAAAATGCTCCAAATCGTAACTTGGTTTATGTCAGGCCAGTTAAGCATAGTTGACATCAACAGTGCTTTTGGGCATAAGTTTATTGCACCAAATACACTTTCCGACTAAATAACGAAACAATAAACTAATAAGGGTATAAATTTTTAGATATCATGCAATTTTGTTTTTTGAGGTATTTATGTATTTTTTATTAAAAAAATACTTGTTTTTTAGCACACGAGGTCAATTAGTCTGTTAAGCAAGTGCAGCTCAATTTAGATGTGGAGCAGGCATTTTATGGTGGAATCTTTTACCCTTGATTATGTTGTGGTGGTGACTTAATTGTGTCAGAGGTTCAAGTTCAGTCGTAAAAGTAACCAGTTTGGACCTGTATCAGCATCAGTTAGCATGCAAAAAAAAAAAAAAAAAGTTTTATCAGGCATGCCAGTATAATTATGATGTTCAAGTTTGTATAGAAACAATTTTTTTCTTGTACATCTCCGAAATTAGGTGATTGTCTACATCCATAAGCACAGGTTACACTGTGCTTGTTTATTTGTTTTATGAAATAGTTTCTCGCGTCATATGTAGATTCTTATTTTTACTACAATGAAATAGCAGCTCGAACTTAGTTTCCTTTTTTTAAATATAGGTGCGAAACGAACAAAAGACGGCACGTTCGAATTCCGCATGACCACCTTTGGCATATCATAAAGTACGGTCATCAGCATTTATAGCTAGCAGCTGTCGAGAGAATGATTTCAAAGCAGCCAAAATCAAATAGAACCGACACAACTCAATTAGCGCTCGGCAGCTAACAGCTTCCGACTCATCGCGCATGCGCTCGTGGAAAGATTTACAACATAGTTCCAGTTTCGCATCACACCAATGCAACCTAGATAACGAAGTGCGCTCACTGCGTTTTCAAAGATCAACAGGTTATTTTGCCACGCTTACAATCGCGTGGTCAGCGAGCAGTTGAAAGAGGATCTTGACCCTCACGATCAAGCAATAAGACGAGGCGCCGTGCATCGGAATCTGAGCCGACATATGCGAAACGCCAAAACCTCAGTGACGAGACGGGAGAAGACCCAACACAAAACATCAATGGATATATTCACCGCTGAAGCAGGTGTATTAGATAACTCAGGTTGAATGACGGCTGCTTTTTTGTTGTTCTCTCTTTTTTTCTCTCCGACGTCAAGAAAAGAGAAGCGAAAGCCACGCTTTGATAAGATTAATGGCGAGGCCCTGCAGACAGAAAAGCCCGTAGCCGTGAACGCATCTGCACGCGTCTCCGCTACCGCAGGAGAACGTATTCGTGCAAATAAAAAAAGAAAGTGGCGAGCCCCGAGTCAGCGACAGGAAGCCAAGCTCGCGTTTCCAATGTCGCACGGCACGCATCGACCAAGGAATATACGCGCATACGCCGCACTCCTGCGCCACATCTAACGCGCGACACCGAAAATGAAACCGTAAACGCAGCAGGCCTTGAAAAGGCGCGAAGTTAGGCCTAGCGAAGACAAAACCAGAACCTACTTACGCCGTGCGATTTCGGTTTGCGAAGTAGGCGCGAAAAGTGCGCTACCTGCGTCGATGACCCTTCGAAACGTGCCGCAACGAAGTAGACAGAGTACGGAAACCCGATCTCTGACGCCCGCGATGCAAGGAGGCGATATATATTGGCGTCTTACCTCTCTTCGTCTTTGGGGAATCGGAAAAAAGACACGCCGCTCGTATTGTCCGAACTGTTGGTACAAGTCGGCGCGCAGCATCGGCTGACCGGCTGAGGAGTGGCGCGCGGAGGTTCGTGTTTGGTCATGGTCGGCGCCGTGGTTCACATGATGGGCGATTATTTGTTAGTGGTCGGGGTTAATGCGCGGAAAGTGTCAGAGTCCAACGCCACCCTTCAGTCGTAATTTCGAAACGCGAGATGCGCACAGCGACGAAATGGCTAGGCACTAAGCGGCGCTGGAGTCGGTATGTTGTTGATGATAGTGATGGTTTCGGGTCCATTTTGTAAAAACTTGGTAAAAACCAAACATATTAAAACACCATAACAACAAAACAATGCATTGAATTTTATTTTAGCAATATAGTAACCAAAATATTAGCAACAACAACTCAATAAACGTACGTATAAATCATTGCCTAGTTTTAGCAAAAAGTTGTGTTTTGCTGGCCACTATGACTAAAAGTTGAAACAGTTGTTGACAGATGGCGCCAAGACCGCGCAAAGGCCGCGCAAACATTTTTGTTGCTTTCTTTTGCACCAAGGAGGGCGATACTGGCAAGTTTCTGTTTTGTTTCTTGAAGGATTATTTTTCGTAAGTTATAATGAAGAAGGGAGCATAGTTGCGTTACCGTAGTTGCGTGCAGTGATTCACTGACCGGGCCCAGAGACGAGTTTTCGGGTGGGCGTCTATAATGACTCAAAAGAAAAGATTTTCCGATGCGTGTTTCCTTTCAGTTTTTGACTGAAGTGCTTTAATAGTGTTGGTTTCGGCGCGCAAACGCGCTCTACGACGTGGCAAATGCTCTTATGAAAAGGTACACGTTTTAAATCAAACATCGTTCAGTGGCGATTTGTATGGAACGTACTTACTCTCCCGCCAAAAGTGCTTCGATGCCGGCGGGACAGCCGCTCTTGTTTTGCACTTTAATGAAAGCGTAGTCTTTTGGAAATTCCGTGCACGGTGATGGTGAAAAACGACCCATATATTGAAGAACAAAAGAAAAAAGCACGAACAGGCCAAACGTCGCGCTTTTCTGGCGCGCAAAAGCACCAGGGCAATGCAACGGTCTGCTGTGTCGTCTGCTTCTGGATTTTTGCAGACGACACACTTGTATACAGACTTCATAGCTGAAGGCGCTCTGTGGCTTGGCTCCTTAAATCCCCTAAATCGAGGGCTTTATGGCTCTTAGGCGTTTCACACTTTTAAAAAAGATTTCACTTCCCACAATGATCAGTTTTTATCACTGAAGTTACAAAGCTTACAATGGGCGCGAACGGTGCTTGTCAACGTGCGTTATCAACGTGGTTGTGTTAATCAAGCTGTTATAAATACATGGTTATGTGTCTACAACATATATGTTGTACAGTGTACGCGGTTCCATTTTGTCGCAGTGGCTAATCTAGAGCGTAATCTAGAGTAACGCAGCTTTGCGAAGAATATGTTATAGCTTTCATAGGAAGGTGGGTTCACCGAAAAGAAGGCCTGAAGGCTTTAGAGTTGATTATTACCAAAGAAAGAATTATACACTAGAATGGACCACATAGGTAACCGCTAGATTTGAGTAAAATGCTGTATCTAAGAGGAAACCCTGAAATAATACTCCAAGAAAAGTCTGCAACCTTTGCATGGTGATTATAATATATCTAGTCACGAACAATATTCGCTCGGTGTATTTCCAAGCCACGAACTATACATGCGTGTATATTAGTGCGCGTGACATAGCGTTCTTGACGAGAAAGTAGCGAGCGGCGCACAGTGACTACGTCTACGTGAACCCGACGCCAGCGGGTCGAATCAGAAATAGGGCTGACCGCGAGCCCGAAGTGACCGCGTTTACGTAAATGAACTCGCTCGCTGCTGACGGGCCTGAACCACGCGTTCGAACTTCTCGCCTCCGGTTCCCGCCTCCGTCTGCAACAGCTCTATTTAATGGCTCTTATCGTGACAATGAGGTTGCGCAGCGCGGTGCTTCTACGATACCGTTCCCGCTGCCAGGCGCACCAAACGCTGACGTCACTGATTCCGCGCAATTCAAAGCGCTGTATGAGTGGCCCGGCCCGTCCGGCGCGCAGCAAACGGGTCGGGCTGGGCATGCATGTCGAGCTGGCTCAGATCGGCTCGACGCTCGTTCAACCCGACCGGGTTAGCCTTCGCATGAACTCGACAGACCGATTACAGCCCGACAAGCCAACTCGACTCGTTTATCTGTCGGATTCGTGTAAACGCCCCGAGTGTTAAATTAAGTAAGCGCACGCAAGATACGATATATGACGATTGTCGTTTTAGGACAGGACATAACGCCCAAGAGATGCAAAATATTTTAATAGTGCACGTAGTGATAATTTATAACAGATTAATTACTCACGCCATCAAATCTTCTCTACGAGAAGTGGCGAAGGCTGGATAAGTATTTTGTTCTAAAAAATTGAAAACACCATGGTTACGATTGCGAAACATCGCGGCGTGAGCAGCTGTAGCAGGCGATTCTGGGTACCGCATCTGACAAAGCGGTTTTAGGTGGACGAAATTGGCATATTAATTAATAATATTACTTGAACTTCTGTTACTCGAGTTCCACAAAGGTACAACTTGCAAAAACAGAGATGCATTGCGCTGCTGGGCTCGAGCTCGTGGGTCCGACTCTATAGGCTACGGCGGCTGCATTATGACGGGAGCAGAATGCAAACGCGCTCGTGTTCTTAGATTGACACCACGTAATCAGAGTTAATTCGAAGTCTCCCTCTACGGCGTGCTTCGTAATCAGATCGTGGTTCTGGCGCGTAAAACTCTAAAATTTGATTTGTTTTTCTTTGTTTTCGTTTTTTTTTTTTTTTTTGCATTAAACGAAGACCGAAAGCCTATAAACCTACGAAAAAAATATTGGCAAGTGCCAGAGTGGTTCAAAAAGTTCACTCTAATACTTGTTTCTACAAACCAGTTTCAGTTTCAGCACCAATTAATTTAAGCGGGTGGATGCGTTGTGACGTCATGTTACACTGGCTCGCTCCTTAACTCTATATACTGTTCCTCTTGTCATTGCGGCTGCGGTACGCGCGCGCAGCCATAAAAATGAAGCGCTTTCTGCACCTTTATTATTTATTATTATTATTATTATTATTATTATTTAAGCAGTGCCTTTCACACCTAGCCCCTATGATACACAACCTGAGCAAATTTTTCTTCCTGTCATGACGTCACGTGTTACGTCAGTGCCGCCATGTCTGTACGTAATGGTAGTTACCCAAAATATGATTCCCAGGTTTCATACTTGCTAAGTACGATCCTTTTACGAGCGAGAAAAGTGTGATTGAGTTTCGACAAGTTCGAAATTATGTGTCATGATATGTGTCAGTTTAAATCTGTCAATTAAATTACGTGTCAGTTTAAGAAGACCACAGAGTGTTTGATGTCACATGATGACCTCATCCGCACCGGCGTGGGGCGCGAGATTCCCATGCGGGTAAAGGTTCCCCTGAATGTTATCCATTTTTTCGCCAGACAAGCATTAAGATTGTCCTTACGTGATATGACCACTTACCAAGCCTGCGACAGTTCAGTTTAGTGAGGAGATCTGCCTCGATCATTGATGGATTCTTTGATTATGACACTGGAACTGTCGGCAGCAGATAAGTCGCCGGCCTCTTCTCAATGTCGAGTCATTGAATGAAGTAAATGATTGTTCCAATGAGAAATGAAATGAATGCTCGCAGCAATTAAGCAGTTTACTAATTTACTACTTCACGTGCAGTAGTTACTATTCAAAATAAAATTCAAATAAAAATATTCAAATAAAGAAAACGTAGGACAGGTGGTGCACACTGCCGGGAATTTCCCGCACAACTCGACGTGACGTCATGAATTTTAACGACGTCTGCTCTGGCCTGGTTAATTTTTATCGGTAAATATTCACTGCATATTGTATTCTAAAAGAACCACAATTTGAACCGGCCCAAGTATACGGAGAGGGTACCTTGAAATCCGTGACGTCATACTGACGCCTACCGGCGATATGTGGTTTTCGCGCGAAGCTCAAATAATGGACCTTTGACCTTTAGTTTCTCTTCTAATAATCGACCTATTATCGCTAAATTAACGAAAAATAAGTTCCGAAACAATACCTTGTCAGCCTAAGCTTGTCTTTAGTGTTTCCCTTTAGTTTACGTCCGTTTATGAGCTTTCTACAACTCGATATTTCCAGCGACAGCATTGAGACGCGGTGAGCCAGTTACGTCTCGACTCTTCTAGAGTTCTCGCCCTGTGCTGACAGCGAACCCGCGACCACATCGAGGACCCTTGTGTACGCCGCTCCCACGGTGCGTCTACCCAGCGACTTGGCGGCTCAGGCTCGAAAGGTAGGCTTGTGTCATTACATGTCCTCGCAACCAATGTGAGAGACTTTTAGTCGGTGGTCAGCCAAGCTTACGGCAAGAAAGATTGTGCAGCCAATAAAAAAGCTGCCAATAGCAATACGAATAGCGATTTCTCCCCACCCCATCCCCACCCCCCCAAAAAAAGAAAAAGGAAAGGAAAAAAGCTACAAGAAGCTGCCAATAAGGGGGAAAAAACATTTTGTTGTGCTATGACAAGAACTATCACATGAGACGCTGCATGTGTGCATTTGAAGTATGCTAGAATTACCTCATACACTGGACATGCGCTGGACATGAACATGCACTGGATGAGACGATGAGAACTATCATGAGAACTGTCATATGAGACGCTGCACGTGTGCATTTGAAGTACTAGAATCACGTCGTGTGTACGTGTGCACATGAAGTCAAGCACATACGTGCAGAACCGCATCAACGATTTTGATCGATCACGATGTTTAAAGCGACGCTTTCCTTGAATCTTCGACTTTTCCACTGCTGCTGCCGCCTTCGCTGTCTTGCACGCCGCATCGGGGATGGTTCACATGTCAGGAGCGTTGCAGAGGGAAAAGGCGACGCGAGAATCTCGTTTGGACCTTTCCATCAACGGTCGTCACAATGTCTTCTGGAGTTACCTGGGCGTCGCCACAATACCTTCGCGACGGCTGTAATAATCCATAACCACCCCGCAAAAGCACTGCAGAAACTGCAACGCTTACCTTTGTACTAGCGTGCAACAGTCCAGAGGGGAGGTAGATAAAACGGTCGAGAGGACGTAGGGAGAGGAGACAGAGAATGGGTAGAACCGACGCAGTCACGAAACGAATAACAGCCTTTCCACTCTTCATTCGCAGCTCGCACACCTTGGGGGGAGGGCGGGAAAGTGAAGAAGGGAAGGAAACGCTACTATACTAGGCACGACAGCGGTTGCAGACAAACTGGTTAAGTTCAAGGAGCAGTACGGTAAGTTTATGCTATTTCTGCAAAAATAAACACCGTGCAAAATTGTCAAGAGGACAAGGGGAGAGGGGGGAGGGGGGTAGCGGCGCACCACCGGTCTGGGTGCCGCTAACCCTAGTGACGCCACTGGTCACCCTTATTCCGTATTAAACCGCTAACTACTTAGCGTCTTAGGTGTGAAGCTCAGCATAAAAATAAGTATACAAAAGTCATAAGTGATCAACGCTGAAGTGAACGCGGACTGTTGGAGAACAAAGGGGCGTGCGGCAAAAATTGGCAGTCACGTAAGTATTCTTACGTGATTTGAATGCGAAAGCATTAGGACTTATCCAAGCTATCACCTTTAAATTAAAACTTCACCTTAATCCAAGTTACTCTTATTTGTACCAACTTTAATCCACCTTGGTTTAATTTGTACCAACCTTAATTCAGTTATGGTCAAGTGGGTTTTGATACCATCGGATGATAACAACGGACGCCGGATTGTCCGCTTCGTGGGGAATATAATGCTTTCGCATTAAAATACGACTGATTAGACGACGAGCCACGTGTGGCTCCAGTGATGAAACCATAATTAACTATGATTATCTCACAAGCCTGTGCGGATTTAAAAAAAAAAGCGAATCTGAACAGCAGCGAGGAATGTAAGATATTTTTGAAGCACTGTAGTGAAACAAGAGTATATTTTAGTTAGAGACAATAAAGGAAAAAATAATTTGAGCTGTAGAGTGGAAACTCATTATAATAAAGTCGTCTGACTCGGAGATACCTTCGTTGTATCTGGAATTCCTTATAAGCATATATTTCTTATATGCTGGTATCGGCGTGAAACTTTTTAGATTTACTTTGTTATATCCGGATTTCTGACATTTAGGTTCAGCTGGGTTGGTAAACTACCCTTTTACAACAACAGCAACAACAAGAAAAAAGCCACTGTTACACCGAGAGCAGGCATGGTAAGCGAGAAAAGACACAAGAACGAAACAACAGTGGCGAAACACCCTTGGTGGCGCCGCCACCTTTTCGCTTTGACGACATGGCTTTTGTCGGCCTCTTCTCGGGACTTGTTTATTTTTTATTGCGATAGCAATTATATGGGCACTCCATTTGCCGTCGCCGTCGCCGTGAGGCTCCGTATAAAGTCCAATGGCGATAAAACCATCGCCGCGCGCCCACACAGCGACTTTTTATTAATAAAAATGGACGACATCGTTTACTAAAAAAAAACAAAAAACTAAAGGCTGAGCTTAGCAGATTTCAAGGACTTTTACTCAGTCATAGCGGCCTAAATACGAGAAAGTACTTTGAGATCCGTGACGTCACACTAACGCACCGGCGCGGGGGTTTAGGCGCGAAGTTTAAGAAAATTAACAGATACAGTTCTGAAAGAACATTTTATCCATTACTCTATTTCCTGTCTCCTTAAAGGCGTAATGACATGATATTGTCGAAATGAAATACCGGTACCCCTCGAAACCCTCGAAAAAATGGTGGCAGCCCACACTAGACAAAACGTTCGAATGGACGTGCTAAAAAAGATGCACACGTCCCACATCGTAAGGAAGACGTCCGGTGGATTTAACAGCAACGTACCTGTCAGCGAAGTCCGAGGAACGCGTCAGGTCCCCGACGCGAGTAGTATGCGGTATGAGCATGCGAAATATTTTCTGCCAACGTGCACTAGGCGATGACCTGCCAAATGCTTGTGTACAGGGTCGACCAGATCTAAGGTGAACACCTCATTAGTATTCAAGACATCATAGACATCATAGTTCAGTACATAATTTGAAAAATCATTATTGTGTTTATCGAGACCATGATTACACATCGTATAACGATTAACATTTCACTCGTGAAGTAGAATAAACGCCGTAGTTTTACCGGCTTGAATACTAATCAGGTGTTCACCTTAGATGTGGTCGACCCTGTACCTGCTTGTTTACTTTCGCGATTCCTACAGGAAGCTTTTTAAATTTCCTTAAAATGTTAGGTCATCCTGCCAGGGACGTCCCAATGGCATCGCAACCGGATTTATTATTATTATTATTATTATTATTATTATTATTATTATTATTATTATTATTATTATTATTATTATTATTATTATTATTATTATTATTATTATTATTTCGCCCACGCATAGTCTGGCTACCAGAGGGACGTTCCGTCTTTCAGTTTTCTAGAAAGAAAAACACGTTTTCCGATATGTTCAAGTTGTACCCAAGGCTATGACGTCTGCAGCTCATGCATACATCCTACTTTTCGTATTTTCTGACACTGTTTGAAAATTTCAACTAGTTGAATGTCGCGCCTTGTTGAAAATGCACACTGCACTTCCACGTGCGCAGGCACGCCTGTTTTTCTGCCCACACGCTATAGATACATCGCGTGCATTTATGCGCACGCTATGCGCAGCTGCTCTTCCTTCGTCGTTATGCACGCGGCAAACATTGCATGCTACGCGTTGCATATATCTAGAATAGATGCTATGCGTATACAGTGTGCCAATAGCGATTTTTGAGACTGAATCGAATACGAATTGATAGCGGCATAAGCGAATCGAATAGAATATCGGATAGTTTTCGAATAATGAACAGCCGTTATCACAAAATTACTATAAAACGATGTTCACATTCTAGTATTCTTTAAGCTACCCGTCTTCTGTAATTACATGCTACGTACGTTATGAAGCTTTGTTTTTTTAAAAACACAAATGAAGCAATAAGAACAGACAAGTAGTTTATTCGCATGCACAGGACTCTTCAGACAGGGCGATTGATCGTGGTATAGCCTGTAAAGTATGGCTACCTAAGCGAGGTACCCTGCTTCACTACACAAGTTCGCATGCTTTATGTCTATACTACGACCGCGGGCATGAAAATTTACCGTACAAATTTGCTCCAATTTGATGCTTAATTGGGCGCAATTGACGTATTGAAATATATTCGAAAAATATTCGCATTTACGAATAGTGACCATTCTATTCGAAGACCGAATAGAATAGGACACTATTCGATTCGTCATTCAAATGTTTCGAATATTCGCACACCCTAGCGTTCGTGCCTGTACCGCATGCGCTGTATTGTTGCAGCGGGTATTAGGCGGAGGCGTATGTACGTTATGACGCAGAAGGTGGTCATATGGGGCATGCCCCCATATACGTATATGAGAACATACGGGTATTTATATGTGATACCCATACGCTCATATAACCATACGCGACACGCCTCGTGTATATGATATGTGGGAACATAGGAAACCATTCATATGGAACCCAAATGTGTTGAAACGGGATTGTTATATGTGGCTGGGGCATTCCTTTTTTTGTTTGATTGTTTGCTTGTTTGGTAGGGAAGGACTGACCAACAGAGGAGAAAATGTAGGCATCGCTCCTACATTTAATCTCGCAGCCGCATCAACAGCACGCATTCCTGCATTAGCAGACGACGACTCAGATATCTCTTTTCTCACACAGCGTCGCTGCGCGCTGCAGACGTCATTAGCGCGGAGTCGTCCGCGGCCAATCGCCCTTGCCCTGCAGCAGACGACACCGCGCTTTTTCGTCTGTCGGGAAGACCGACTTGTCCTCCGAACTAATGACTCGTGCAGGCCGCTGGAAGCACTTCCTCGCACGAGAGACCGAGACAAAATTAAGCTCGCGTTGCGTCGATGCCCGTTTAGTGGGCCGCTGTAGAAGCTCTGCGCGTGTTTGTTACTCGTACGCACACGCAGGCGCGCGCGCACACACACACGCGCGCTGTTCTCGAAAGAGCACCAGAAGCCCCAGAAGGCCGAGGAAGCGAAGAGACGATTTTCGAGGTTTCGCCCTCCGCTAGGCTTTTCCCGGGTTACGCTTGTTTTATTTCTGAAGCGCGCGAGGTCTCGTGGCCGAGAAAGCAAAGGCTTTGCTTTACTACGTCGTCGCCTTGGGCGCGGGCTTAAATATAAATTCTGCCGATCCGACTGGGCTGCAGGAAGACGAGGCGAGCTCATCTGGATCTCCGCTGGCGAGCAAGTTTGTTGCCGGTTCCGAAATAAGCGACTCTTTCTCTCTCTCTTCGTGCCGCCGCGCCCGTTCTTGTCCCGAGGACGATGCCTGACTTGGCTTGCTGCGTTACGCTCTGCTGTGCTTCCCGTTCGCGCGCGGATGCGAATGGCTGCTGCACTTCTGCTGTCGCAGCGGTGTACTTGAAGCGGCGAGGAGGCGTGGTTTGCACGACGAAGTGGAAATGAGAGTGAAACAACTCGGTTTGAAAACAGCGCGCGCGTCACCCTGACGACTATATACTATAGAGCAAGCGAAGAAGAAGTGGGAGAGATCAACTGGGAACATATGTGTTTGTTGCGCTTGCCAAGTTGCGCAGCAGACGAAAAAAAATAAGTAATGGATGAGTGTCGTCTGGAGGAAGTCACCTTTGCTTTGCCGGAAGTACGTTGTTCGTCTGCTTACAACTTATTTAGAACAGGGCGTGATAAGCCACTTTTTTAACAAACGTTTTCGTACTTTGCTGCGATTGAGTGAGCACGTACGCTTTTATGAAAGCACGTTGGCGTACTGCGTATTTAAAAGGATCTATAGCCGCCCTCTGATCCTATCAAGTTCACTTGTAACGGAGTATACTGCGCTAAACCAACGTGAAACGAGCTGTCTTCTCAGGCACTTCCATTTTTTTGCAGCATGTAATCCGTCATGAAGCTGCCCTTCCATCCTATGCTGTAGTCTCACGGAGCTCGCGTATTTGTGTCTTGTTTTGGACTCTTCTTCAGGTTGCACACCCGCTTCGCCGCTGAGCTTCGCAACACATATACATACACACAGCCATATACATAGGCGCATAGACAAACACGCGCACATACAGCAACGCACAAACTTCCAACAAGCAGGCAAAGAAAGAAGAGAAATCACAAGAGAAATAGCCTGTTACTTTATAATTGCACGCATTAAGACTTCGCCGCTATATCAGTTCATTGGCGGTCATACACCCGTCAGCTTTCTTGAATATTTGAGTATGTCTGCGAGATTAGCCCTGGGAGTGTTAGCCAGCGCCACTCATGGGCATGGCGGCGGATGTGGAACTTTCTTTCCTGCTATTGCCGCATCCTTTCAATTTCTAGCCTGCGGTTGAAAGGATCTTCCATATCCGCCACCGTGACCGTGAGTAGCGCTAGCTAACACTCCTAAGGCACATATTGTAAACACATATACAAATATTCATGAAACTAGATGGGGGTATGACCACCGCCGTATGCAGCTCAAATAGCAGAGCATATCACGCGCATAATGCGGGGAATGTAGGTTCGGCTCCAAGTTGCTTTTTTGTCCACTTTTGATCTCATTCCCTATTGTTTCTACATTTAAATTAAAATAACGATCAATTTTCCTCTGCTTCCTCTGGCTTCACGTCTATTTACTGCTCATGCATTTGTTAATTTTAATTAACAAGATTAAAATCTAACCACACAACAACACACATGTATACAGTCGCATTTATTATGAGCTGCCACACGCTGCTCCCGGTCGACGAGGCCTCAAGACATGCACGGCGGCGCCGACAAACGAAAAAAAAAAATGGAGAACTAAACTCCGCTCAAATTTCTGGCGTTTATTAAACCAAGTTTTCATATATGTAGACCCAGCACCGTATACAATCTAGAGGAATCCCTTCGACCACGTGCGCCGTGTTGCAGGTTATAACGAACGCGAGTGTACATACGAAACACACAAACACTTACACATTCATGCACACGCACACACAACGTACATACATTCTCACATACCCACATACACATACATATATGTAAGACCGAACGCTATGTTTTCACTTCATGCGCACTACACCGCCTCTGTCGTATATCTCCGAGCCCACGGCACCGCACACGAACTCATATACGCACAAGCTCACGTGTATGTAGCCAATCGAGATACGAATCTTTCCGTTCGTACAATCTGGCGGCGTTGTCACATATATGTGCCCTATACGTCGACGAAGGCTGTACACACGCGTACGCTCTCTTCTGAGGCTTCGTATATACACAGATTGCGCAAGAGTGCGCCATCTGACAGCGGCGCTGTATACACGTTCGACGGGGGGCACTGCATCTCCGTTTTGGCAGCGTTCAAGGGTTGAAGGGCGCCGAAGGGAGGTCACGACCCCTGGCCACGCGATCAGACGCGCCCAGCCCTTGTGTGTAGCATGAACCGCAACAAGCAACAGCACCGCCCCCCTCTCACGAAGACGGATGGCAGACTGATCGTCGCGGCTGATGGGTGATCCTGCTTTTCTTCTTCTTCTTTATTTTTCGGGCTGGAGAGTTTATTTGAGAGAGAGGGGGGGGGGGGGGGGAATGGCTGTGACTGGTTCCTCGCCTCCCCCCTCTTTGCGTTCGTAACCCCTCCGCACAATGAATCCAGTATACGAGGCTTCCTACCAAACTCCGGACCATCCAGCTCCTTCGATGAAAGGACTCCCCGTGTATACAGTATGTTGGCGCACATTGGCCGCTTGAGAAAGGACCACTAAAGTCTGAACTGTCATATATTGAGAGCCTACGCTGCAAAAAAGAAATTAAATTTGAAGGAACAAAGAAAAACAAACGAAAAATGTTTATTTTTACTGCAGAAAATTCCGTATAATGAAACAAACAGAGAATATTTTATGTTAAAAAAAGTTTTTTTTTTCTTCTCTTTATGGGTACAGACAACTTTTCATGATTTCAACGGAAAAATGTTCCTACCCGCCGTGGTTGCTCAGTGGCTATGGTGTTGGGCTGCTGAGCACGAGGTCGCGGGATCGAATCCCGGCCACGGCGGCCGCATTTCGATGGGGGCGAAATGCGAAAACACCCGTGTACTTAGATTTAGGTGCACGTTAAAGAACCCCAGGTGGTCCAAATTTCCAGAGTCCCCCACTACGGCGTGCCTCATAATCAGAACTGGTTTTGGCACGTAAAACCCCATAATTCATTCAAAAATGTTCCTCATACGGTAAAGTGAAAAAAAATTTGTCCTCAGTACTTCGAGCGAAATTAGATTTGATTGGTGGATAGATAGCGTCTGCGCGAGCCGATTCGTCTTATTTTCTGATATAGCTGCAGTGAGGGTGATGTCATGCCGCTCGGAGCATGTATTTATAAACTCGTACAGAGTATGCTTGGACGTGTCGTGTAATGCCGAATGTCTTGGCGCCAGATGCGTTGTCAGGAGGGCCGGTCACATATCTCATATGTTCTACGTAGAGCGTGCTTATTTGTACATCTATGATCTGTTACAGCCGCATCCCAGCATTTGTCTCTTTTGTAGTACATGAAAGGCTGCAGTCGTCAAAGGAGTAAAAGTTACTCCCATAATGGAATAAAATACCTAAAAAAAAGTTTTGTAAGGATTACGCAAGAACAATTAACAGATTATTTTGGTGAAATTTCAAACAAAAACGAGGTAACAAAACAGAAAAGAACAGAAAAGATATGTTATGAAAATTTTTATACTCTTTCTTTTTTTTCTCGCTAATGTATTTTACACTTTAATGTCATTTATAGATTCACTATAGATTCACTGAATACCCTTTTCCTCGTCTTCCTCTTTCTCAAGAGGAGATTGTTCGCGCGCATTTTGTTTACTCCGGCCGATGCCGCACGAACAATGCAAGACTTGGTGCGCATGATATTGCGCCAGGTATCGTGTCATGGCTTCGCATTATGGTCGAAACTGCAGCTTTATTGCTTTTCTTATAAACTGTATTAAACATGTTTTTTTTTTTTTCTTGTGGGGGGGGGGGGGGGGGGTGTCTTTATGTTTCCTTCGCAATACTGTCGTCAGGCCCGATGCATGCCCGATGTAGGAGCATAGCAGATGGCCGATTGAGCCAGAGCAAGCGTCAAAACATCGCGACGTCCTACTCTCACGTGACACCTACTACTTCTTGACGTCACGACGCAGACACCTCCCGGGAGAGGAAACGGAAGGTGACTATAAAGAAGCTACTATGTTAAATTATTTAGTGCGCTCTGAGGCTTGCTAGTTTCTTTTTCTATGGTCTAGCTTTCTGCGACCTTCATTTAATGAAAAAAAGAAAAAGAAAGCAAACAGAAAAAAAATATCATGTCAGTAGTACAGCGTTTGTAAGCGCCTGCGTCTTCTATTTTTTTGCCGCGTTTCGACATTGCGCTGGTAACATGAATCAAGCAACCGAGGACGGCAGAAGATCGCGTAGTGTGATGAGATTGAAATATTTGCAGCCGTAGGGTGGAGTCAGATGACGCAATATAGCGATAATTGGGAATTGCTAGCAGATATATTTGACCTGACATAAAATAAGATGATGGTAGTGGTGGTGGTTTAGGTGGTGGTGCTGTTGTTAATGATGATGATGATGATAAATAAATATACGTCCACTATAGCTCTGGGAATTGCTAGCAGATATATTTGACCTGACCTAAAATAGTATGATGGTAGTGGTGGTGGTTTAGGTGGTGGTGCTGTTGTTAATGATGATGATGATGATAAATAAATATACGTCCACTATAGCTCTGGGAATTGCTAGCAGATATATTTGACCTGACATAAAATAAGACGATGGTAGTGGTGGTGGTTTAGGTGGTGGTGCTGTTGTTAATGATGATGATGATGATAAATAAATATACGTCCACTATAGCTCCTTTTGTCGCTGCATCCGCGATTATACTCGCGCCATGGTTGCACATAATCACACGAGCTCTGAAAAAGAAAATTACCTGAGAGATGTAGTGGTCGGTCTCGTGTGACATTCCACGGTCGGTTGTCGAGGTGAACGTCTTTGGAGAGGTCGTTCCCTACACGTGCATCTGCCTCGCCGGACAAGTACAGAAATTTGATCACGACGCCAATAACGCTAACGGCAGCTTGACGGACTTAATTGCGCTCTTGAAGAAGCCAAGAAAGTGACAACATTTACTCAGCAGCGCACAATGGCGTTGAAGCAAAGACCGGACTGGGCTTGTTATGTGATCCGAAAGATCGCGTGGGATTATGCCGGGTGTTTCAGCGAACACTTTCAAAAATGTTTAAAGGTTGCCTGTGGGGGATAGCACAGTTCTATAGTTCATGAGCTGGTCTACTCGAAGAGGCGGGTATTACTTGCACAAAAAAAGTTTGAAATGCATAATCGACTAATTGAGAAAAATCCACTAATTAAGTTTTTAAGTAATTACCCTATGCCCCGTGTGGCAATTTAAAAAATTCTAGCTGTGGAGTTCGCCTAACCTAACACTTGGAACGAATTCTCAGGGTGACGCCAGTTTCGAGATATTAATCCCCAAACTTTTCAGGGAAACGCATTGGCGCTCCAGTTACTTTCTCGACAAAACGTCGTTTTATGCACTGAAGCACAAAAGTAGTAAATAATTAAACACGGTAGTTGAATATCAGTAAAACAACGCAATGAATAAAAATAACAATCTTGAAAAGAAGTTTGTACATACAACAAGGCACAAAATGAATAATAAAAAAAGGAGGATAAGGGCAGTTGAACGATATGTGAAACTACTGTTAATAATAATACGAAGAATTATGATGATGATAACAATAATAATAATAACTGGTTCCTGAAAGAGAGCACCTGAAAATGAAATGAGAGAAAATGCTACCAGAAAGCTGAAACTTCGATAATAAAGAATGTAATGTATCGTTACCTCGGAAAGCGTTACGTTGGTTTTGGGGCTAGGAGTTGGAGTAGGGGAAGGGGGGGAGGGGGGGCTGTAGGGGGTGTTCTGGCGCACAGAACACCCCCTTTCTACAAGTGGGAGCTGTAGGTGTGGTGATCGAACACTGAAAACGTTCTGAGTTTTTGTTCGTGGTCTTTTTTTTTTTTTTTTTTTAACGTCCTAAACGCTACACCACGGCCTTCACGGAGAGCTCCGAATCAATTTCTGCCACCTGGCGCTCCCTAATTAACGGTCGCAGAAATGTCACTGCCGGCCTTCTCGCGCAATCCGCCCACTAAAGCCGTCCAACTGTCGCTTCTGTTATTATTATTTTTTTTTCTACAGCAGTCTCCGCCATTTGGACACCCTTTGACTTTAGTTAATTGGAGCTCGAGTAGGCGCTCTCTCTTTTATGTAACTTGCAGCGTTAGCTGTAATGACTCCTTTAAGCGGCAGCTTTAATTGGTATCCGTCAGTGCCCGGCCACACACACACACACACAAAAAAGAAAAAGAAAGAGAGGAAAACAGAAAAAAGAAAGGAAAACGTCAGGCAATACCCACCTGTCGGCGTGATCGCACGCTCGCGCGAAAGCAAAAAAGGAAAGATAGAAAGTATCGAAAACGTGGCGAGCTTCCAGTCCACTTCTTGAAGACCGGAATAAGAAAAGTGAAGTTAGTGAATTATCCGGTTCTAATAGACTCATTTACTTCGGCAGTGCGACCGCAACATGCTCTCACTGCGGACATCGGCCGCCGTCTTCTCGGGAACGTTTTTCTTTGCGGTGAAACGCAACATCGGTGCCTTCCTCCGCTACTTGTATTGACTCCAGTGGAGCCTCCGAGATGCGTGCGCAGACGTCACATGCGCAGCGGGCAGTTATGGCCAAGTTGTGTGAGCTTCTGCGTGAGACAAATTGTAAAAAATAAAAAATAATAAATAAAAAAAAATCAGGCAGATTTAACGCAAGGTGGGAATCTAAATGACGGTAAGCTTGCTTAAGTTGACGAGGTGGCAGCGGTATATCAGATGACACTAGCACAGCTTCTCCGCCGGTGGCTGTTAGCTGTATCTGACACGAAAACGAAGACGATTTGATGCTTGTTGAGAATAGAATGGTGACGAGAGATTTACGCACACACAAGTTGTTGCAGTTGCCTCAAAACATGGCTCATACCCACAGGTGGGATTGGCCACACTGGTCTGATTGAAAAGCGCGACAAAACAACAAAAGGGGGTGAAGGCAAACATAACGACAGATATGTAAAGTACATTTGTGGTTGTTGTTGTTGTTGTTGTTGTTGCCTCAAAACATGGCTCATACCCAGAGAGGGGATTGGCCACGCTGGTCTGATTGAAAAGTGCAACTAACAAAATACCAAAAGGGAGTGAAGGCAAACATTGCGACAGATATGTAAATACATTTGTAGTTGTTGTTGTCGTTGTTGATGTTGTTGTCGTCGTCGTGGTTGTTGTGGTTGTTGTCGGGGTTGTTGTTGTCGCTGTTGTTTCCGTTGTTGTTGTTGATTGTTGCTGTTGTTGTCGTTGTTGCTTGTTGCTGTTGTCGTTGTTGTTTCCTTTATCACACGGGTAAATACATTTAAGGCCTGTGTACCCTTGTATCGTAGGGATACATACCCCGTGGCCCAAGAAGGGGTTGCCAAAATACGCTAAATATATCAGAAATTCAAAAAAGCCGTTGAATAACACGACCTATTCTAATAATAGGTCCGTGTGCTTAAAAAAAAAAAGACACCCCCGAGACGACATTATAAGTGCAGGTTCCTTGCGTCGTGATTTATCGCATGTTTGATCGCGCGGAACACAAGGGCGCTCACTGGAACTACACTTCGTCGGCCAGCATACAGGGCTATGTAAGTTGTCTATTAGCCGCGGGTTCACCTCGGACCTGTGTATTGACGGTCTCGTACAACGTCTATACAGTGTAAAACAGTGCAACTCGGTCTGTAACTCGCCCGCTTATACACCCTTTTTCGGCGTAATGGTTTAAGCCCAAACCGCATTCACGCGATTGTGTGCGCGACGGCTTCGAGCAACGAAACGGGCCGTCGCGCGAACAGATCGCTCGGTCATTTTCGCTCAATCGGCTAAAACACATCTTGCTTTATTAATTTAAGTTGATGTGTTTTAGTGCAAAGGGCAGCATAAATATTTCTGAAGATCTTGCACTATACGTTATTATCCTTGCACGTATCAAAATCCAGTCGTTTGCTCGTTCCGTGCGACAATCGGTAGTGCTTGACTGATGTGTATCCAGTTCCGGCTTCGCGCTATTGGCTAGTCGCTCATAGCACTCCCGGGCGACGAATTCTATAGATTTCTAGAACCGAGCGATTGAGCGAAAAGACCGAGCGATCTGTTCGCGCGACGGCTTCGAGCGACGAAACGGGCCGTCGCGCGAACAGATCGCTCGGTCTTTTCGCTCAATCGCTCGGTTCTAGAAATCTATAGAATTCGTCGCCCGGGAGTGCTATGAGCGACTAGCCAATAGCGCGAAGCCGGAACTGGATACACATCAGTCAAGCACTACCGATTGTCGCACGGAACGAGCAAACGACTGGATTTTGATACGTGCAAGGATAATAAGGTATAGTGCAAGACCTTTCGAAATATTTATGCTGCTCTTTACACTAAAACACATCAACTTAAATTAATAAAGCAAGCGTCACGCCAGTTTCGGCGAGTATTTGCTGCCCCCATACCGGCAACACCGGGGAGACGTCGCTCAAAGTCGTCGCTCGCATGCGGTATACGACTTGTAGGCGACGAGCGACCGCCACAGTTATCTCCATCGCGTCGCTTGTCGCTGTCGCGCGCAAGATCGCGTGAATGCGGTTTATACTTCAAGCTATAGATACATTAACAACCTTATTAACAGTGTAAATTGTTTCAGTGGTTTACACTCTTTTAAGAGTGTACACCCTTATTTATTTATATTAAGGGTGTACACCCAGGGTGTAAATTGTTTCTCAGGGTAGGTGCGACGCTGGGAATTGCCGATGGCGGCGTTCCTCATAGCGCTGCAGCGTTAATTGCGACACGCCTTGAATATGGAAGGGCGCTATTAACTGCTGCACAACAGCAGTTTTATCGCGTGCTGCGTCTAGCAACGTCACCGCCGCCTGTGGTTAGAACACCGTGCGGGGAGCGCGAACGCAATGCTTAGCCTTGCCATCGCTTTCAATGCTGCGCTGCAAATATTTTTGTTGGTATACAACCATATAAAAAAGACAGACGGTGAAAACATGTAGATAAGGTTTAGAGAATTTCGATTGCGTTTTCAATTGGAATGCAGTTGTGACGAGAGAAATGAGAGTGGACGAAAAGGCAACTTGCCACACAGGCGGGAGCCGAGCCTATATATACGTTATTCACATTGCGCGTGTATACGGTGTCTTACGAGTTACACAACCGCGGCGCGCCATTCTCCCGTCCACTTAATTGGCTATCGGCGTACATGTGTGCATCTATAGCCCTTGGAGTGTTAGCCAGCGCCATGGCGGCAGATCCGGAGTATCGTTTAATTAAACCGCAGGCATCACTTAGTACTCGAGATTAGGAGGAGGCAAATGGCCGCAGTAAGCCCTCTATATGCCATCTCTCTCGTGCCTTCGAGGCTGCCAAATTCGAGGGCATCGCTCCCATTCGCCGAGCAAAGCTGCACGCGCGGACCGCGCGTGCAGGGCTGGTTATACGACGCGAAAACGCGGTACACGGGTGCCTGCCTTTATCCAGCCCACCCCCGCAGTGCCTACTCCTTCCTCGTTTCGGCCGTGACGGCAGGCTGCAGTGAGCATAGGAGTTGCGGTTGGGTGCTCTGGAAGCAGGGGGGGGGGGTCTTGATGTGGAAGAAGAAACTGAGGAAGAACGGGGGGGGGGGGGGGGGGTAGGTAGGGGAAGCCGTCACTCGCAGTTTGCCGGCCGCCGATGTCCTCTCGCTTTCTGCCGGAGCGGCGCCCGGTTATTACGGGCACCGCGGGCGCGAGCCCTCTTTTCTTTTTTCCTCCCCTGCAATCATTCTCTCTCTCTCTCTCTTTCCACTCTTCCCCATACCCTCGAAAAGCGTTTACTATTTGACGCTCGAGTAACGGCGTATGTGACGACGCGAGGCCTTTGGTTCAGCCTCTGAAGCTGCCTATACGGGAGGCCTTTCCGAATCTCTCGTTCGTTCCCGAGTTTTGTGCTCCTTCGAGCTGTGCATGTACGGACAAGCGGCGCAGCGTGACGTCATGCAGATGCGGTGGCGCTGTTTTCAGGTTTAGTTTTTTGCAAGCATTAGCCGGTCAGCAGTCGGAGATAAAGAAGTAGATAAAGATAGTATTGGTGGGGGGGAGTTATAGAAGGCGCCTCTGTATCCTTTTCGTCACTACTTCCAATGAAGGTTGCGTGGCTGCTGTTAGTACTGTACAAGACATCATAGAATTATTCTGCTGCTTTTACTATATTATCGGAACTGCTCATGACACTGCTCTGTTTATCTTTCAGTGCATATATGTTGCCCTGCAGTCGTATGCCATCATCGTCAGGTGAAGGCTAAATGAACAACCGTCCCCACCGAGTGGGGACGGTTGTGACTAAAGCCCACGTGCGCGCATGCGGGCTTTATTAAATATAAATAAATTAAATTCTGGGGTGTTTATGCGCCAAATCCACGATATGAATATGATTAACGCCGTAGCGGGGGACTGCGGATTAATTTTGACCACCTGGATATCTTTATCGTGCACTTAAACCTAAGTACACGAGATTTGTTGTTTTTTTTTTTTTTTTTGCTTTTTTTACATTCCGCCTTATATTCGCCTTGTGAAAGGCACATATGCAGCCATATGAGCAAGATAAGGCATTTGAGAGCTTATTAGTAACATCAACAAGAAGAAATAAGTGTCTCAAGGAAAATATCGACGTAATTTCACAGTGCACGCGAGTTACAGGGCACCTAACATGCATCATAAACGGTGCTGTAGTAATGTAACAGCTGCTCGCCAACAATAGTCATGTCCTCTTTCAATACACGTTTCTGTCGTAAGATTATTACACACACAAGAAAACACTGTCAAACGATAAAATGCCGCTTATACGTGAATACTGTCAAGCTTACTGGCATGTCACTTATACTTTAAATATTGTGTGAGCATAACAACACGTAGTTCGACAAAGTTACACCGGAGCGAACATACAGTGAGTAATTTCTTTTGTATATGTTTCAGTATAGGCTATAAGTAGCAACAATCATAATAGTTATGACAGTTAAGCAAACCGAGGGTGGGGGAACGACACAATGCAGTAATAACAATGCTTATATGCAAATACTTTCCAAGACCGTTGATTGCGGAGAATAGTGCGTGGCATTCAATCGCAACTCAAGAGTTATTCAATTGAACACAAAATAAAGTCAATAGAAATTCAACAGAATTTTATAACGCCTTTTAAGGGAGCGCGACAGTTACGTAGATGAGCAAGAGTATATAAGCTTACCACCGCGGTACCAAGCACACCCTTGTACCGGCACAAACAATGCAATGCTGGCAGTAACAAAGCTCATTTGCATATAATTAACCAGTGTTCTGACACGCGCATGCACAAAGACCAATTAAGATGGAAACCTGAGCGAGTGCGCAGGCATTCATGTTGACGTTTGTGCACCGCTCGCAGTTGAACAAAGGACAAAGAAAGTACACAGGACATGCTCTGACTCTCAACTGACTTTTTACTGGGGAACACACGTAGAAGGAAAACTAACAGCGCATGGCTAAAACATGTAACAAAAACATCCGGAACGTGTGCAAACTTGAAAGCGCACTATCAAAACCATGCGCAGCAGTGGTACTCTATCTTAGGGTGCCGAAACGTGCTCACCAAATATTCAAATTCTTTATCGCAGAGCCGTATTGGTGGTTGACTCACACAGCCTTCTCCTTTTCGTCCAATAAGTAATGCGTCAATTAATTCGCGCGCAAGCTGCACTCTGTATCTCGATAGTACCATTGTGTCTTTGAAGTGCGGAGAACTGCATTCGCGACAGTGAACCGTTAAGTGAGACAGCTAAGTAAGACAGCGCTTAAGATAGAGTGCCACTGGCGCGCATGGCTTTTGATCATGTGCTTTCAAGTTTGCAAACATTTTTTGTCACGTGTTTTAACTATGCTATTGGTTTTCCTTCTTCGTGTGTTTCTGAAGCAAAGGTCAGTCGAGAGTCAGCGCAAGTCTCGTGTACATTTCTTTTCTTTCGTCCAACTGTGAGCACTGCGCAAACTTGGACATGCACGCAGACCAAACTTACGATCTATTTTAAATAAATGGAGGCTCAGAGCGCCGACCCCACCACCGAACTGGGACTAAGGCAGAGGAACAAGCAAGAAGAAGCTCTGGACATTTGCGAATGATCACGCGTGATATTCAATTGCAACTCAACGGAAAGTCAACTCGATGACAACAGAATGTCAATACAAACGCAACACAATTTTTGTAACGGCCTTTTGTCAGTGATTGCGGCAGTTACGTATGCGACATTAAGCCGAGAGCACGTCTGCAGCTTACCGCCGCGATACCGGCTTCAGACGCTGTACCGTTATGCTTCTTTGGCGCGTCTGCGTTCGTTGCTACACCCCGAGCGGACGATTTCCAAACACTTCGCTGCGGCAACGATTGCACTAACGAGTCTTCGCGAAAAAAAAAGAGAGATCGAAGAAAAAGAAAACAAAGAGCAGACGCAAATGAGTGGCGATCGGGTTTTATTGCTACTATACTTTGTCGAGGTTTCATGATGTGCCCACCGGAGGTTGCGAGACCACTCCTATCTGAAGAGCGGCGGTCCCAAGAGGAGAGAGAGTGCTGATGCCGCTTCTCTCGACGTGACCCCTCTTTCCACTGAGAGCGTTCTCTCGGTTCACTCGAACAGCGTTGGGGCTCAACGCCCGCTTCGCTTGCCTGCGCTTGCGCGTGTGTATGTCTCACCGGTTGCACCGACCTTGCACCATCCTTCCGCAGCCGGGGCCCGCCGTCGCGCGGTTGCGACATCGCTCAGCCGCACGCCGCGACCCCCCCCCCCCCTCCCTTTCCACCTCGCCCCCCCCCCCCCCCCGTCATCTGCGCCGGAGCTCAGAGATCACAGCGCCGACAGGGAAGGGGGGGGGAGGGAAACTTCATTTTCGTCGCTGACTTCCGATCTCCTCACACCTTTCAGAGGACATAAGAGGGTAGAAAAAAGAAAACAAAACAAAACGAAGAGCGTCATTTTTCACGTTGGGAGGTAATGGCCAATTACTATACCGACTTGGGCAGCGTCCTCTTCTGAAGTCGTACGAATTCTTTTCAGGAGCTTTCTTTCTTTCTTTCTTTCTTTCCTGTCTATACTCGCCGACAATTCTCTGTGGCAATGAAGGGAAAGCGACGGAGGCAAAGCGATCAAAAGTATAAGAGCGCTACTGAAAAAAAAAAAGTCACACATTTTCATTAGCGTCAGTTTAGGCTGGGTAATGTAAAAACATAAGCAGCTCATACAGAACAGCAGAAGAAGCAACGTTCGTCACTGAGTGCTAATTGATTCATTTATTTTTCTGCTTTTCTCTTTCGCGTCGCACGTGTAACTGTCGAACGTGGAAAATTACGCTTGATTCAGTATCTGTTCTAAGAAACCCAGTACGATATCGAACGCTGCCGCAATGCTTAGCACAGTTACACGCTATATGCAGACGTTGATTTCAGTTCATCGCCAGCAGGATGCTGTCCACGGGTACAGCACATTTATAGATCGCTTCCTCGAGGAGATCATGGCTTTATTCCGCAAGCTTTGTTCTGGATTCGTGCAATGGGCAATTGAGACTTCTTGAGCTGGATTGACATTCGAAATCGCGCAACGCCGACTACTTGAACCGCCAATTATGGGATGAAGTCACCCACTTGCAAATGCACAAAACGACCCGTGCTGCGGAACAGTGACGTTGGCGTTCAAGTCAAGACCAACCTTGAAAGTTGCTCACGTAAACAAGTTCATTCGGTCCTATAACCGGGGTTGCTGGGAAATGAGAAACGAGCACATTACAGCGGAGCTGCTTATCGCAGTGATCGACTAGGGGGCTCTGCTGAATCTTCCTAATTTTTAATGTTTTGCATAAAAGTGTCTACTTGTATTTACATTTGTTGGGTGATCAATAAGAACAGTATAAACGTTGCGCGTTGCATACAAGAATAAGCAAGCAGGCAAACAAACAATAAAACAAGGCAAGAAAGAGCTGGACACACTGGGCGCTGACTCACAACATTTTATCACGAAGCTCGTGACCACCTTCATACCGGGTGATTTGGTTCACTGCGTATGTCAAGCCCCCCCCCCCCCCTTCCTCCTCCCCCAACCAATTGTACCAAAATTCAACAAAAACTGGAACAAACATTTGAATACATTGGTAGATTAACAGTCAGAATTCCAGATCCTCTCACACATATGTGTCGCTACTTAAAGATGGTGATTCTTTAGCAGACACGGCAACGGATGCAGTGCTGACGCAGCTGTCCTCCAAGCTTACAGACAGGGTTAACGGACAGGACCAACGTTGGCCCAATATTGTGCCGCACTGTTCTTAGTACGCCTACGTAGGCCCAACATTTCCCTTTCTTGCGGTGCCACCTATAGGAACCGAACGGATGAAACGGACGAACACAAAATGAATACATGCATGAACAGGACATCACAATGGAGAATTCGCGCACACACAGGACAGGAGCTGTCCCGTTTATGCGTGTATTCCTTTCGTGATCGTCCGCTTCGCGCACGAATCTACTTATTTACTGTTACGCGCCAGCTACCCCAGCAAAATGTTCTTCTTACGCGGGTAATACGCTTTGTGCTTCTTTTTGTGACTCAAGTCATTGTCCAGCCGTTGAAAGGATAATGAGATATTTGAGACGTCATTTATTCAGTCATTGCTTTCGTCTCCCCCCCCCTCCCACCTTTTCTTTCCTCCTTTTTTTTCCCTGCATTTATTCTTCGTCGCTTTCTTCGCTTCTCATCCGGGGCCTTTCGCTGGCCCCCTCTCTTCTGCCGGAAATAGCGGACCCTTCCCCCTCCGCGACCTCCTCTGCTTTTGGAAACGCGCTAACCGCGTCGTCGTGTTTGGTCTTCTCGCTCGGTCGGGTTCGTCGAAAATCACGAGTTCGTTCTCGGCTGGCTGGCTGGCCGGGCCTCCGTTCCCGCAAGCTCGGCTGGATCACGTGCCCGACCTTTTGCGACAGCAGTTGTTTCCACTTACCCGGCACCCCGGCCGAGCAGTTGGGTGCAGTGAACGCGTGCGCCTCATTAACTGACTTGATTCGTCGTGACACTCGAAACGTTTGCAGTCAATGTGTCGCCGGCCTCTCCTCAACGTTACACTGTAGAAATAATGAAAGGATGACGGGCCGCGGAATGGATCCTTACAACAATTATATGCGGTTGACTGCCACACGTGGAGCTGTCTAATGAAAACCAATTCTGCGCTTGTGTAGTTCAAATCCAGCGCTAATGCAGCTCCACTAACGTGAAACCTGGGGAAGTGCGAAGCAGTGATGCGCCGGTCTTTCCCTTATGTCAACTCACCGTCGGTTTGAACTACACAAGCGCAGGATTTGAGCAGGGTTTGAGTTACATGAAGCGCTGGATTCAAATCCTGCGCCTGTGCAGTTCAAATCCACCGCTAATGCAGCTCCACTAACGTGAAACCTGGGGAAGTAAGAAGCGGTGATGCGCCGGTCTTTCCCTTATGTCAACTCACCGTCGGTTTGAACTACACAAGCGCAGGATTTGAGCAGGGTTTGAGTTACATGAAGCGCTGGATTCAAATCCTGCGCCTGTGCAGTTCAAATCCACCGCTAATGCAGCTCCACTAACGTGAAACCTGGGGAAGTAAGAAGCGGTGATGCGCCGGTCTTTCCCTTATGTCAACTCACCGTCGGTTTGAACTACACAAGCGCAGGATTGGAGCAGGATTGGAGCTACATTAAGCGCTGGATTCAAATCCTGCGCCTGTGTAGTTCAAATCCACCGCTAATGTAGCTCCACTAACGTGAAACCTGGGGAAGTAAGAAGCAGTGATGCGCCGGTCTTTCCCTTATGTCAACTCACCGTCGGTTTGAACTACACAAGCGCAGGATTGGAGCAGGATTGGAGCTACATTAAGCGCTGGATTCAAATCCTGCGCCTGTGTAGTTCAAATCCACCGCTAATGTAGCTCCACTAACGTGAAACCTGGGGAAGTAAGAAGCAGTGAGGTGCCGGTGTTTCCCTTATGTTATTCCTGTGCTGTTCTTGCACAGGCGAGGAGGAATCGAGCGCTTGTGGGGTGGTGGCGCCCTCACTTGCGCTGCGCTGGTACCAGACTGGCGTTTCGGGAGCGATTTTCACGAGTTTCTGCTAATTAATGCGCTTATAGTGCTTGATTATTCCTGTCTTTTAAATTATTCTGAATCATGCTAGTTTATTTTGAACCGGTTTTTATCAATGCTGCACTTGTTATTTTGACCCTGTTTTGAGATCTTGTTCTTGCGCGTGGCCACGACGACATGACATCACATTAGACGCCGACAGCCCGGGCCCCTAAAGTGCTTCGCACTTAAATAAAAAATAGCATGAAATAACGCGAATTAGTAAAGAAAGATGCAGCACTTCCCGCATAGTATACGCGATAGGTACCTTGAGGAAAAAATGGAGGTCTTAATTTTCTTCTCTAATGATGAAATCTTTTTTTTTCTAATATGTATGATGATAATGTTATTTTGTTATATTTTACTGATGAATGAATAAACCTTTATTTCAAACAGTGACTTGTCAGTCGAGGTGGTATATAAACTTATTTAATGTTACTGTTTAGTTTCCTTTTAATGGCTCGAACGTCTGGTCGTAATCTCGCTTCGAGTTAGTCGTGTTTGTCCAAGCAGCGATCATACGTAATGTGTAGGCTCATTATATACATGAGCACTTTGCAGCTTGACAAGTTCTCATTATACTTGCCATCTGCACGGACAAAGTTCGATCATAGGATGGGCCAGAAACAATAACATGGCTGGTCGAACATTGACACGTGTAGCATTCGTGCATGCAAAGAAAGTACGAGAAAAGAGAACCGAAAACTCGTATTTTCCCCCGGCTTACAGGTTTTCCGCAGAGTTCAGCTTGCCGACTTCTGACCCTGCCAGCTCCTGTTGGGTTAATGAAACCTGCCAACTTTCCCGAATTTTCCGGTAAGTTTTCCAATTTTACCTCGTTCGAAGAGTTTACGAATGTTGCGTCAAGGTTTACGAAAAACTATGTGCGCGAAAATGTTTCGCTCCTCGGTCTCCGAATCTGCTCACGGGGAAATGACTCCAGAGGGATACTTCCTTTCAACAGTTTGTTCAGACAACGTTTTCATACAGGCAAAAGCGGCAACATCAAATTGCCTGCAAAAAGTCACTGTTGTCTCAAAAACAGTGTGCTGCTTGTCAGTGTCTGTTCGTCCAAGTCTGTTGCGACCAGTCTACTGTGTCTAAAGATACATAATCGCTATTGAAATGCGCACGTATCCCACAATTGGTGCGTTATATAAGGGAAAAGAAAAAAAAATGGCCGCATATCTGCTTGCTTCGCTGCAAATGACGTCGAAAAACGATAGTCTCCTGCCGCCCCTGATACGTAACACCCTCTCTTCTTCTCCCTCCCACCCCGCACGCTCTTCCCCTCCCCTCTCAATGACTTGCTTATGACTTTACACTTTTTATCGTCAATTGCCTTTAGAATGTCAGTAGCGGATTCTTTAGACTGGTCTATGAGAGCCTATATATTTTTATTAAAAATTACCATTTTTAAAACGGCAAGGCAATTCATAAGAAGTTTGCAGACAGTCTGTAGGCAGTCTATAGACACTCTATATTCATTTTTGTAAGGAATATATATATATATATATATATATATATATATATATATATATATATATATATATATATATATATATATATATATATAGGAAACTCAACTGCGTGTTCCAGAGGAAGGAGGTGGAGGGGCTTGGCCATTGTACGCTACTAGTCCTTCCGTGATGACGTTTGCATTAGCTTGGCGTTGCGCGACTAGCTATCACAGATGGACTGGTACTCCTTTCTGGTTGGCTGACATGATCCGCAGCGTTCGTTGCACTGCACGGTAGTTGGTGAGTCGTAGTAATTAAATCCCGTAATTAGCAAATGCGTTATAGATCGACGCAGGTGCAACACTTGCAATGACCACACGGGCTGCATCTTCCACCCATGAAATCAGCTAAGGCGGTGACATTTATGTGCCGCATCCCATCCATCCAGGAGGCGTATTTCCAATTGCTAGTAGATACAGCGCTCGACCGCTGGCGCCACGCTGCGCCGCTCGCGCGTACCATGTTTCGAGCCGCCGCCGTTGGAACGGAGGAGGCGTTGACGGAGAAAACGCTGGGCTGGTGGGGACTCGCCTGCTGTTGGGATCGGTGGTATCATAAACGCATCACTGTTTTGATGATCCAAATATAATCTCTATCAGGGAGGGAGCAGTCTACCTGACTGGAGCAGTATTTTTTTATTTGGGGTGTTGCTACGCTGCGCTCCGCAACACCCCAACGACCGCCGCTTCACGTCGGCGCCCGGCACCACGGCTGCCGCCGTGGCACCGGGGTTCAAGCGACCACGCTGGCAAACAGAGAGGCAAAAAAAAGAGAAAAGCGTTATATAAGAAAACAAATCTAGCCAGAGCGGATTTCGAACCCGCGTACGTATGATCCCGAAGCGAGCGCCGTAACCACTCCGCCATCCAGCCACGCTTCCAAGGGTTGCATTCGTGCGAACCATATGATTGCGTTCGAGCGCCTTCGGTGAACGGAACCACCTAGAAACGCGGTACGCGCGAGCGGCGCAGCATGGCGCCAGTGGTCAAAGCTGTATCTACTAGCAAATGGAGTGTTGCATCTAGGAGGGCGCGGACACGGCCGCCGGATGCCTTAATGCTACGCTTAGCCTCCAAGACCGGGCAACGCGCGGTATCCCGCGCGCGATGCGCCGATTTCGGAGGTCAATTGTTGAACCAAGGGATAGAGCGGCTGCGTCCGCACCGCCCCGCGCGTGCTGCGCCGTTCTAGGAGGCCATGTTCTAACCACAGAGTTATTTACAAACGTTACTAGAGAGAATCGTGGCGCTTCGATTGTTCAGCCACCACGAAAATGGCGGGTATAGTACACAGAATTCTCTAAGCTCAGCCGCTTGTGGCTACACAAGTTCTTGTGGCATTACTTATTACGCGTTATCCTTCTCGATCACCAACAAATTGTATTTTGCTAAACGCATGATGGCAATACGTTTCCGGGCACACGCAGAATCCCTTCGAACCGTCGCATTTACGACGCACTATCTTCCTGAGACACTGATCAACTTTGCAAAGACATAAAGCCTTTTGAAGCCGCAAGGACGAAATTTTGGCTAACCCATAGATTACTTATGCTTCCTACGCTGGAATAACAGCCATGCTTGAAGATCCTCTAGACACTAGCGCCAAGTTTCCATTAGTAAGCCTTGTGGGAAACATTACGGGACTACGAGCCTGCCTGGACACGGCCGACGCTGTGTTCCAAGTTCAAGCTGCTAAGACGAACTGGCACTCTCGGCGCTTGCTTTAGCGATCGCTGCGCAGAATTCAAGTCGCCCGTTAACGCTCGCCCATTATTAGCTCGTCTCGGAAGACCGTGATGTCGTTGAACAAAAGTACTCCCCCTCTCACCCCTCTCTTCCCCCTTCTCCACTGTTTTCGAACGAGTGGCGCGGAACAGAAAGAAACGTGATTCTTTCCTTCCACACGTACGCCCACCATTTTCGCGCGCTTTCAAAGCGCGCGCAAAACGAGAAAGCCACAAAAAATGGCGCCAAACGGCGGCGCCAAAGGCGACCCCGCCGGCGACGGCGCGAGAATGGAGGGAGATAGAGTGAGGAGCTGGCTTCCTCGAAACACAGTTCTTCAAACACAGTTCTCGCGGTGCGTTTAACTGGAAATTTCCCTTTCTTTAAGAGTGGTGGTTTCGTGAGAACATCTGGCAACAACACTTGATTGACCGTTATTTGCAGAGATCGCTTTTCTTTCTTCTGCCGTTGGTTCTTTCTTTCATTTTCTTTTGTTTAGTTACGCTTCTATAATGAATCAGAAATTGAAAAGCGTCGTTTTCGCGCCATCGCGTCTATCTGGTATCGGGGATCGTCCTATTGTGCGTCGTGTATTATTGCGTCCTGTATGTTGCGCGGGCTGATTACGGATGTGTTTGCCCCACACAGCGAGCGACCTGTCAGCAACACCTAGCAAGAGGCGACCTTACAATACAGCTCTTGTGACATTGTTAGGTATCGTACAGTGGGCAATGGAAAACTCAATAGGCGGTTTGTCAAGGCAAGCAGTCGAGGCGCCCCAAACACTTGTTTGTCTCGCGCATAGCTAAAGCCGGCACTCGCAACGGCCTCTAAGTGAGGGCCGCTTTGGTCCTGAAAGGGACAACAAAGAGGAACACTTAATCAGTTTAGAATGATAAAGTACAGCTTAAGAATAGAAAGTTCTTTAACTTCGCGGCAATCGATTGATTATAAATAGGAAGTGGATATTCGCCCGGTAGCCGGCCGAACGTCGCGAGCGGAAGTTGACCGGCAGTGTCTACTCATTAGCTTGCTGCGGTCACGTGATTAGTGCTCTCGCAGGGCCGGGAGCGAGTAAACTTTTTTACTCTCATGCCTGCTTCTAGCGAACACCTGTCCCACATACCTACACTAACGAAAGAAAGAAAGAAAGAAAGAAAGAAAGAAAGAAAGAAAGAAAGAAAGAAAGAAAGAAAGAAAGAAAGAAAGAAAGAAAGAAAGAAAGAAAGAAATTATGATTTCTTACGTTACAAAACCACAATCTGATTATGAGGTATGCCATCATAGTGAACTCCGGATTAATTTTGACCAACCGCGGTTCTTTAACGTGCATGTATATACGGCGAGTTTATTATTATTATTATTATTATTATTATTATTATTATTATTATTATTATTATTATTATTATTATTATTATTATTTATTGATTTCTAAACCATGGAAATTCTTAAAGCCGTCTGTGGCAGTTAGCGTTACTGTAGTCTATGAGGTGGATTTCTCGAATCGGCGGACGTTAATCGCAAGAGAATTGGAAATGGGCAATCAAATAATCAACGAAATGTTTGCTAGTAATTTCTGAATTGATAATTTTATGGTACAAATTGCAATTCACCAATTGTAGCCGGTGAGCTTGGAAGGCACGTTCACTTGGAAGGAATTCTAATTAAGGATCGCACGGTTATCGAGATATGCGCCTTGAAACTTGCGGAAAGAAACGCACTATTATTCGAATGAGGTCTTTAACGAAACGCCCTTTTAACCGGTGAAATGAAAAGTAACCAGTGCGACCTTGTATTTCGTCGCACATTTTGGTGAATAAATGTATCCAAACTAGTGTCATCTCGAAAATTCGTTCAGAGGATGCATCTTGCGAACTCACCTGCTCCAATTCATAAATTGCAATATGCATACGGTAAAATCATTGGCTAAAAACCTGTCAGCCCTACCACTGGGGTGGATATGGAAGACCAGCGAAGCTGTACTATAGTGGGAATTACCTATTTCCAATTATGACTATTAAGATGTGATGGTGTAATTGGTTATTTGAACTATTAGAGAATGAGAAATATATATGATCGGGGGTTTTCATTTATGTAGGGACCGCAGGGACCATGGCCTTATGGTCGCTACGGTACACCGCCACCATAGGGTGTACGGCAAAGGTTGGCACTTTCTTTATAAGCACGTCACCAACGCCGCGCGCGTTCGGTGCGAACGCGGGCAAAACTCCGCCGCCGTCGACAACAGCTGTGCGCGTCGTTTGTGTGACCGCATACAACAGCTGTCAAAACGCTGGCTACGTGACGAACGGCTAAACGCCGTTGTCGACCGGGGCGAGGCGGGCGAGAGCCCAGAGAACGTCGGCGGTAGAGGCCGGCAGGGCGGCGCGCATGCGCCGCAGTGGGTAGGGAGCCTACATGCAACTGTAGGCTCCCTAGCAGTGGGAGAGCGGGCACGCACACGCACAGTCTAGGGTGCCTCGATGCCCTGCTTCAAATTGTGAATGCGCCGCCTGGCTACCCCTGACAGTCAAGAGCTGTGTAATCGACCAACCTTCACTCTTTTCTTTCTCTTTTCTTTCTTCTTTACACCCTCCGCCCCTTTCCCAAGGCGCTGAGCCGTGCTCCCTAAAGGGCTGCAGAAAATAGCGCCTCTTCCTCTTCACAACCACAGTCAGTCAGTCTCCCTCCTCGCCCACCGCTCCCCTTCCACTGGTAAGTCGCGTTTTCTCTCTGCCGTGCGCTCGCTCCCCGTGAAAGAGCGCGTCCCTCGCACTCGAACGCATTCACTCGCACATACAGCATGCGGCCAATGAGAGTTTTGTTCTATTGCCGGACGCGACGATCGAAAGGCGAACCCTTAACAGCTTCAGTGTAAAAAGGTAATTAGTTCACTCCTGTTAGTCGATTATGAGCTTCGATTTCTCGTGCAAGTTATCCCTGAGTAATACAGCTCACTGACTTGAAGTAGGATTTCTGCCACAGGCGATTTTTAAACATTCCTTATGGTCGAAAAAAAAAGGATGCTATAAATACACGCGCGTATTTTTTCCTTTTCGTTTTTATTATTATTTTATTATTTATTTATTTTTTCATTACGCCTCCATTGAAATGTGGCCTTCCTCCTCGAACCCGCGACCTCGATCGAGCTCAGCAGGCCAACCCCATAGCCACTATTCTTTCTGTACCGCGGCGGGTACAGAGAAAAAGGAAAAAATGGGTTGATCCCTCTTATATAGGAATCGGTATAGAACACGAAAGTGAAACGTGTCTTCACAGAAGTAGTGTAATGTTTATTGCACATTGATATATAATGTCTATTGGTGTTTTGTGGCTAAAGCGCCCTTAGGCGTTGATGCACCCACGCTGACGCCTGGTGGCACGTCTCCTCCATCACGACTACCAACGTCGATGACCATGAGCAACCGTTGTGCATATGGAAGCTGCACTACGCTGCACACGCTAGCACAACGCGAAAGACGAAGCACGTAACTGACACACTAATACAACGCGCAAGACAAAGCACGTAACTGAATCGTCACCGAGTCAAATCAGCGCGTACAGCGCGTCGTAATTGCAGCCTCCGCGATCAACTTCAGAAACATTTTCAGAGCTAATTGCGGAGGCCACGCTCCGCTGTGCTGAGTACGGTGAACGCCACCTAGGTGGCGTTGGTAGTGCTTCTTGATGCCAGCGTCCCTTCGAATGCTGGCATCGAGGCGTCGTAGTGCTGAGACCACCGAAGCGTTCACTGTCGGTGCGCGTTAGTGTCATAATAGACAGTTTTAGCAGAGCGTTGCTTACGCTCCGCTCCGCTAACATTTCACGCACACCGTTGGCTGCAGGAACTGCGTTGATTTGGCTTGTTTGACAAGCGCGTCTCCCAGAGACGCCAGCCACGCGCGCTCAGCGTGGCTGTAAAACGACAAATCAACCAGTAGACGCAGCCTAACGCTCCGCTCAAATAGCTTCGTAGCGGACCGTGGGCAGCGTTCTTCGTTCCGCTGCCGATATAAGCGTTGTGCGCACGCGCATTAGCGTTCCCGCTTGCGTTCCGCTGAGCGGCTCTGCGCGAATCGTTAGGACACGAAGGTCTGAGCGGAGCGGGCCGTGAACGCTCTGCTAAAACTGTCTAATGCAGTACTTCTCTTTTCTGCTCGTAGGCGGCGGCACCGCCCCGAGCAAGAGCGCGGGTACACGGAGGAGTGTTAGATATATAAGGCGCGTCTGTGTAGCTCTCTGTAAATGCGTTTGTGGCGCAATGGGTTAATCGCTCGGCGATCTATCGTCGCGGACCGAGAGGTCGTGGGTTCGATTTCCAAATTTTGCATGTTTGTGGAACTTTTTCTTCTGGTTTCTTTCTTTGTATTATGTTCTATGACGTATTTCCGTGACGGAAATACGTCAGTGAAGTCTTGGTGGACCCCGGCATAAAACACTTTCGTGTTAAAAAAAAATACTGTAGGCGGCTCTTTATGTTCCCTTTAAGTGTCTTTAATGACGCTAGCTCCTAGACCTTAGGTTAACGCACGTCCTTCTCATACCACACCCATCTCAGAGCAACTCACGACGTGTCCCAACGCGCAGCGAGAGTTAGGGCACGAACACTGAATGGTTCATACCCCCTTAAGCAATGGCTCATACCCCCGTGAACGCGGCCTCCCCATTACGAGGAGAAAAGAGAAGTGAAATTCTACGCTGGAATGATGAGCGGCAACGGAGCCAGCTGTGGAAGAAGACAACGACGACGAACGCGGGAGAACTGGCACGAGCGCGTTCCCACTGCGGCGCATGCGCGCAGCCCTGCCGGCCTCTGCCGCCGACTCTCTCTGGGCCCTCGCCCGCCTCTCCCCTAACAGTGTCGACAACGGCGTTTAGCCGTTTCGTCACATAACCACCGTTTTGACAGCGGTTGTGTGCGGTCACACAAACAACGCGCACAACTGTTGTCGACGGCGGCAGTGGCGTTTTTCCCGCGTTCGCACCGAACGCGCACAACGTTGTTGGCGTGTTTAATGAAGGACGTGCCAACCTTTGCCGTACACCCTATGGCGGTGTACCTTAGCGACCATAAGGCCATGGTCCCTGTGGTAACTAAATAAATGAAAACCACCGGAGAATATATATATTTCTCATTCTTTAATAGTTCCAATAACCAATTGCACCATCACATCTTAATAGTCATAATTGGAAATACATAATTCCCCCCATAGTACAGCTTCGCTGGTCTTCCATCTCCACCCCAGTGGAAGGGCTGACAGTTTTTTTTTCCTACTTCAGCCGTATTGAGGCTATCTATTTATCTCTGCGCGTCGTGATCATGCGAGGAACTCAGCTGTTCGCTTCTCATCACTGACTAACTTTCCCAGGTCGCTTTTGCTGACCTGGCCTCAATGCTTTGGCATTCATCCACGTAGGGCTATAACTAAGTGCCTCTTGAAAGCTTTTTTTTTTTATGAGCGAAGCTGTTTAAGCTTTTCGTTTCCCCGCGTAGCGTTCGCAAAAACTCGCATAGCAATGACATCACTGCGCACAGCTGCGCCTCGCTTCACCTTGCGATAGCCAATCTATGGCTAATCGATAATATATCAATAATCAATAAATTCCGGAAAATGCTGGGGATGACTTGGTAGTGCTTAGCCTAGCCCAAATACGTGGTCAATGCCTTGCGATAGCCAATCGATAACGAATCAATAGGTAATCGATAATCGATCAATAATCAATAAATTCTGGAAAAGCATAGCCCGTAAGGCCAGGACCAGCTAGGTGCCGATCAGCTCCGCTGTTTCTTTATCCTTGTGCCACTAGTGCAAGCTACGCTAATTTTTTTTATAATCTCTATTAAATGCGCGACAGTTACTGAATTTGGTTAAACAAGCTATGTCAATTAGAGCGCCAGCGCATTAAAAGGATCGCCAGGTGACTTCAACGCGGTCACTTTTATTGCAGGAGGAATAAAAGAAACGCAACATTTAAGTACATAGCCGTCTATGCACTCTTAAGTGCACGATAGTGCTGCAAGGAAGTTGCTGTTACTTTGAGAGCCGAAAGAATGGGCTTGATTTCTTTGCTCAAGCTAATTATGGCCACTACCTGCTGCCAAGCTAACAACGCACACTGAAGATCTAAGGAAAATTACACCACCCGCCGCACACCGTAAACTAATTTACGCTCTTGAAAGTGCACGAGGAGGTGAATTAGTTTGCCGTGACGATGCTCATGACATATTCTTTTTGTAGCAGAGTCTTTTTTTTTTAATGCAAACGTTGGATGCATCAAAATGCATACTAAAAGTACGCTTTAGGCAAAGCAAAGTCTGATCGCCTAAGCGCTATAGACTACCGTGGCGTAAATGTATGTTAAAATCATTTGTATCAAGCGCCGTGGTATAAATATTTGATTTTTTTTTCATGCGCCGGAATCGTCGTCACTACATCTGGCGCATGTATTGTGGTTTCACACACAGGTGATACAGTTTGCTAGATCCACAGAACAATCTATAGAAAAAAATGCACGCCCTTTCTCGAGCGAGTTCGTGGCGCCGTTGCTCAAACGCAGCCTGCTCCGCGGCGGAACGGTTTGTAGATGTCATTGTCCTGTTGAGCAACGCTGGGGATTAATTGCAACAAGGGATCGAGGAACGGAACCGAGAAAGTGTGAGAATAGGTTTGGAGGTTGATGTGGAGAAGAGAACTATAATGTTCAATAAACTGGAAAGAGAACAAGAATTTATGATCGGCAGTCAGCCTCTAGGTTTATGCAAGAGTATGTTTATCTAGGTAAATTTCTCACATGCAGAGGACACCGATCATGAGAGAGAAATCTACAGCAGAATAAAGCTGGGTTGGAGCGCATACGGCAGGCATTACTAAATCATGACTGGCAGCGTACCGCTAACCTTGAAAAGAAATGTAACTATTTCATTCTACCAGTGCTAAAATATGGGGCAGAGACTTGGCGGTTAACAAAATGAGCTTAAGAAGAGGTTGCTGACCACGCAACGAGCGATGAAACGAGAAATATTAAACGCGATGTTAGGAGGCAGAAAGACGGCGGATGTGGATTAGATAGGGTATGGGGGTCGCTGATATTGGCACTAATGACGCTGGGCAGGTCATTTAACGCGTAGGGCAGATAATCGGTTAATTATACTAGAGTTACAGAATGGGCGCCAAGGAATGGAAACGGCAGTCCAGGGTGGCAATGAATGGTGCGATGTGGTTTAGTTAGGAAATTTAGAGGCGTATTGTGGTGACAGTTGGCACAAGTTCCAAAACAACACGTGCGTCATCTGATTATGACGCATGCCGTAGTGGTGGACTGGGATTAATTTTGACCACCTAATGCACGGTACATGGGCGTTTTTGCATTTCGCCCCCATCGAAATGCGGCCGCCGCGGCGGCCGGGATTCGATCCCGCGACCTCGTGCTTGGCAGCGTAACACCGTAGCCGCTAAGCCACCACGTTCGTAGAAAAGTTACTTAGGGCACTCTGCGGACTGCCAGCGTTTTGTCATGTTTTGTTTCTCTGGGGTTTCAAGGGGGGACTATTACTTAGCTCGAAAAATAACAAATCGAAAGTATCATTTAAGTGCTCTTTTTCAAGGGCCGGTAATATACACAGCAAAATAAAGGTAGCAATGACGATCGCTTCGCGGCATCATCCACCACCCCGTTTCAAAAGGGATGCTCGTGAAATCCATCCATCAATCCAACCTATTACTTTCGAGATAAAGAATGCACAGTGTGGTGGCATCGGACTGGCTGAAGTTGTCTGTAAGTTGTCTTGTTTCCCGGAATCCATGTTTCATATTCGCGTTACGGCGCAGTTCCTTTGAACGACGGACCAATCTTTGTGTGATTCTTCTTCTTCGTTGTTCGCGGAAACCGCCGTTCTTTAATTAAACCTGCAGGCAGTCTCGGCAGGCGAGCGACCGATCGACGACAGCGTCTGAGCCAACGCAGCCCAAAGGTTTACGGTGCGCGGCCGGCTTTCTTCCAGGTAAAATATATGAGCAGCCCCTCTCCGCTGCTCTACGCCCGTACTACCATCAGACGCGGTGTGCGCAATAGATGATGTCCAAAGCATGGCGTCTATGACGTATTTCCGATTCCAAAATTGCTTCCGGCGCATGCAGTTACCAAAAGCATAGCCTTCGAGATCTGCTTCTGTTATGCAGGGAGAGTCGTCGCTGGGGCGTGGATTGGCGCCAGCTACTGTGCACGCCAAGATAGCGCATCAAAAGCAAACGCACACATGAAAACGATGATACTTTAAATTGGTCGCATGCACTACGAAACACTTCTGATTGGACCTGTGCTTCAAGTTTAAAAAATATGTGTAAGGTGTTTTACGTAATATTTTACGTCAGGTATGCTTTTTCTTTATTTTTATTGGCTGGATACATACTTTCCAAGTATGCTATAGACGTGAAATAGTTGACGTTCTCATACCTGGAGCAGCAAACACGGATTAACTACTGAAGAAAAACTAATTGAATAAATAAGAATTCCTAATTGATTCTTCGGCAGTCGGCTTTTTATGATCCTGAAGATGCAATAAACGCAGTTAAACTAAATTTTAGTGTGGAAAGAACCAATTGGCGCCTGCATGGCTTGCTCCAAGAACGTCGCCTCCGATATCTGTGATGCAGCTAGACGCGAACTCTCTCTCGATGACTGCGGACACTCGCTGTCAAAACGCTGGAGAGAGGAAGCGCGGCAGCAGCATCGAGCGAATTGCCCTTCGTGCTGCCTCTCTCTTCAACGCGAACTAAGTGGCGAGAACAAAGCGCGCACGAAGCTATCAGCCCTCGGCGAGCCTAGACTCTGTACCCACTGCAGATCACTTTCAATATAGGGCGCGCGCAGCCGCCGCCGGAGTAGAACGCCCCCTTTTCCCCTCCGGTACGTTGCGCGCGATTTAAGACGACGCGCTTCCTCTCCGCCTTCCATCCTCGCACGCTTTTACTCGCACCCACAACATACGGTGCGCCGCCGCGATATTATCGCCTTTGGACTTTATACTGAACGTCACGGCGACGCCGACGGCGACGGCAGAACCGTGCTTGGAGTGTCGCAGTAACATCTGGCGCTAGTGTCTGTATGCGCCGACGGACGGCGCTTCAACCACCATGTGAATAACTGGTAGCGCGTGAATTTATCTAAATTTCGTTCCTTCTGATTTGAGCAACTTTCTGGTTTCGTGTTTGAAGTTAGATTGGCTGCGTGGCAATGATTACCCTATAGCTTTAAGGAATCCCGAAACATTTGTGTAATGAATCGTAGAATGGCCTCACTATTAAAGGACGTCACTTCACAAATCTCGTGGCGCAAACTGTTTTCGAAGTTTTCGAATTCGTAAAAGACTGGGAAGCAGTATGACATCGTACCGTTATAACCTCGGCAAGGTAACCTCCTCTGACGCCGCTTTTCCTTTCCTTATGGAGCTCACCTGCGCGTTGGCTTTCGGGAAATAGGCGCTGCCTTGGTGACCGGACATCTCAAGTCATTACTTAGTCCGTGGTAGCGTTCAGTAACGCCTTCGTCACAATCGGGCCTCGCCACCAGCCCTCTGCTTTACTCTCTGTCCGTGCTTTCCGGGCGCTCGGCTGCTAGAAATTACCGCTTGCCTATTACGTGGGAAGTGCCCAATTCCCATGAATCTCTACTTCGTACTTTTTATGACGATAGGCTTCAAAATTATCCCGTGATGCGCTCCCCTGCTTTTTTTTCCCCTTCCTCCACGTTCACTGCCATCTTTACTGCTTTATTGTACTAAAAGTACTGTTACTGGACTTATACTGGAATACGCTTGCGTGGTCTAGGAAGCTCAGTCTGCAAATTTACGGCCTATACTCAAGTATATACGTGTCAAATATACAGCTGCCAGATTTCTGTCAAATGACTATAGTTCTCTCGCAGTGCTGCATCGATGAAAACTACATTAGGCTGGAACCCGTTGAGCGACCGGCGACTAAGGAAAAAAAAAACTTGGCTGTTCTACGCGAGATATAATTTGATAAGATTGGGATGAAGAAAGAAAACACTATATTCTACGCGAGATATAATTTGATAAGATTGGGATGAATAAAGAAAACACTATACTTTCGGCCTCCGCAGTTTGTGTCTCGTCCTCGCGACCATGCCTGGACGGTCCGGAAAATGCAGTGCTGCACCGGTGTGTTTTATTACTCGTTTTTTTTCCCCACGTGTAGTTTCTACATATGGAACAATCTACATAAAGTGATTACTGATTGCGATTCTGGCAGCATGCTGCGTGCATTGCTTTCCGAGTACAACTTTGTTTGTTTGCAAACAAAGTTGCAAACAAAGTGCAAACAAATATTTCTTGTGCTCGCTTTACCTTGTTTGTTTGCTTTCCTTTCTTTGTGCTTGTTTGGTCAATTCCAATATGTAGCATATGCGCTTCCCTGCAATGACTCCTTGTTGGCGCTGCATAACTGTAAGTAAATAAATAAATGTAAGAGTCATCGTAATTGCATGTTTCTCTACGCACCCGAGCATCGTTTCCTGTGTGCATAGGAATTTCATTCCATACAAAACCGCTTGCAGCGTGGCTCCCAGCGCCGTCGGCGCTCGGTCAGGGTATTGAGGCGCTCCAACTCTGGGAACTCTATAGCTGGGAAGCGTTGCGTTTCTTGGCATATTGCACGCCGCGCCGCGTAGGTGTGCAGCCGTGATCGCCTTTCGCGCTTCCTCCCGCTTATTCCCACGCGTCGATTTCGGGGAACGCCGTAACGATCTCGCCGGGCGACGGGCTTTTCGCGGAAAAAGAGGCTGGCCAGCTTTCTTCGGCGTCGGTAGCGTTTATTGCGGTAGTCTCGCAGATATAGTGATGACCACGGCACTCTGGGAAAGTGTGTTGGCTTTCTGATAAGTGCTAGCAAGAGTGCCGCTAAGATTGTAAATGCTTTTCATCTATCTATCTATCTATCTATCTATCTATCTATCTATCTATCTATCTATCTATCTATCTATCTATCTATCTATCTATCTATCTATCTATCTATCTATCTATCTATCTATCTATCTATCTATCTATCTATCTATCTATCTGTTTCCTCAACGGAGACCGAAAAAAAATCGAGGCGGGTACGAAAACAGGATGAGAAGAGATGAAAGTGACGATGTTGAAGTTGAAGAAGAAAAGAGACTTGGCAGATAATGATCAAGTAGAACACAATGATCGAGATGAGGAAGGGAAGATTAGGCTGGTGACGAAGTGGAGGGGCAAGAAAATGTAAACGGTAAGAACCGTAAGATGATGATTATAAGTAGGAGACGAAGAAGACGACGCATTGGAAGAAAAGTAAAATAGGGGCGAAGGACATATGTATATCTGCGTCCGAAATTAAGGATATGTGCCATCGCCGACTGTTAAACAGCTTACCTTAAATTACCGCACAGTACCATATGCAGCCTTAGAAAATCACAGCGCAGCTAGAAGTCCGGCTGACTTGAGAAAGTCCAATAGATATATACTACTCTGAGAGGAAGATTATGATGAAATAAATGACGAAGAAGACGATGAAGACGACTAACCGAAAGAGGAAGATGATGAAATAGAAGATTAAGCTGAAGAGGTTGGGGAGGGTTGGTTCATATAGTTAAATTCGTGGGTTGAAATTTCGAATCGCCGCTGGACACGGTGGGCGATTTCTTTTTCTTCATTTCTTTATACATTTCTCATAAAGCACTTCTGGATTCCTGCGATGGTCATCGGCAACACCGGCAAACATCAATAACCACCTACCACCTGAAGAGTGAGGCCATGACAGCTGTCGCCGTAAATGCTACGGCAATGTTATCAACGGCCGGTACAGAGGACCGTGAACGTTGCAACGTGCACTATTCCTAAGGAGCTGGTTGATGACATGACTGCTTGGAATGTAGACTAGGTGTGACACACTGAGCTGCAGACGGTTGCGGATGTGTATTTTTGGATAGAAATAAGCGACAGAATGAAGCAGGGACATGTTTAGCAGATGCGCAGTGTCGCTTCGCTCAAGTAGGCCACCGCCGTATGCATGCATGTACGCCTCGTACGCACGAAGGTCGCATCCTCACGTCTGTCACTGCGTGTTTCCGCTAACCTACCTGATGACGTGTTCGGTGATATACGAAACTAAAGGGAAAAGGCGCAGAATACGAAGTCCATATCGGTTCCGGTGTGTACCTCGATGTCTACTGCCACAGAGTGAGGAAAAAGGACGGATCATGACGTCATGCAGGTTTAACCTCGGCAAAGTAATCTCATCTGACGCTGCGCTTGCTCATTTGCTTCGGTTACCCTCTGCTAGTTGACTCTTGGGAAATAGGCCCTCCATGGTTTCCGGACATTTCAAGGCATCGTTTGATTTGCGGTAGCTTTTAGTTATGCCTTCGTCACATCGGACCTCGCCACCCGACCTTTGCTTTACTATTTCCTCATACTCTCCGCATGCCCAGCGGCTAGAAATTGCCGCTTGCCTATCACGTGATGGCGGCCTACTTCACATGAACCCTTTCTTGATATTTTTTTATCGCTATAGGCTTCGAAATTATCACTTGACAATCTCTTTAGCTTATTTTCCTTCCCCCGTATTTTATGTCATCGTGCAGACTTTTGAAGCTCCTAGCGTGCATTGCGGGGAAATCGAAAGCATATACACTGCAACGTCGTGCAGATAATGAATCGGGTTCTCTTAGCTGCCGTCTCCTAATTTTTGCTGGTTCTTCTGGCAAAGACAATTAAGCAATTTTTTAAACGTTCAGTGCAGAAGCCTTAGTTTGGGAGTCGTCTACGTACTGAAACCGCCTTGATTTTTTTAAATACAAGTGTATCTACAAATTGCTGGAAACAGTAAGATGCGCGATTTTTACCAACAGCATACAAGAGGTCACCTGCAGCTTCTAGGTATCGTATATTGGCTAAGGAGCCACTGGTTTTACGATCACCTGGTTAGATTAAAGAAAGGATAGAGCACTACGCATGTTATTTTTTCTGTTATTATTATATGGACACTCCATGCGAATCATCGCCGTCGCGCGGTGAAGTTCCGTATATATTTACGTATCATCATCATCAAGTGGTAGCGTGGAGCAAAGGTACATCGCCGGGCTCATAACCTGAAGGTCGTAAGTTAGAATCCTGGTCTAAGTCCACTATATTTTCAGGCTTGGAGTGGCGCCTGACACCGACAAAAATGCCGCGTCCCAAATCGGCAGTGCGCATCCTTTGGGTGTCAATTGCCCCGAGCCAGCCCCTTCCATTAGCGCCGGCCAGACGGCGACAGCGCCCGACACCGGCCATGACAAGCTGACCGTCACGGAGATGCCACGGATTGATACGAGAGGCCAACTTCGAGGAATTACTACCGTGGGAACGGCAACGATCTCGGTTTCCCAGATGACCACGAAGTGGCAGAAAATGCGAGGGCGAGGATGCAACATTAGAGGCGGAGTTGGGTGAACAATACAACCCCTCTTATTGGCCGCACCAAGGTCAGCAGATTCCCCAGTCGAGTCTCCTAGGGAAGACGAAGGGATTACAAGCGGAGACCGGTGGTGCAGTGGGGTGGTTCTGACGTGTCCTGAGGCGAACTCAGACGTTTAATATGCTCCTGATGGAGTGGGCTTCCGTACAAGGGGCTAGTGTACATAATGTAAATTAAAGCATTCTTCTTATTCCTACTACTCGACGTACTCATCAATGGCATCGGTGGATTCCTTGCCCAAATGCCACCTCAATCAGCACAGCACGTTGCAGATCGTTCTGTCATTGGAGCCGAATTCTAGACGCACATGCCTTCATGTTATCGCTGATAACCACTGCAGTCACTCTGGCAATCTTTGTAGGCTTCTGACCAACACTTCGTCATTGTCGTATTAACGAGTAAATGAGAACAGTCTTCGTGAACCGCTTCGGCTGCAGCGAAAGCCTCTTAGCTCAATATCTCCCATGCAAAGCCCTTAAAGAGCGCAAACGCGATGTTAAAGGTCACATTTGGCGAGAACACGCTCTTTGAAACCCGAAAGAACCCAAAGCGTCGACGCCGGCCCTCATTTGCAAGAAAAATCGCATTACGTGAATGTCACCGTGTAGGTGTGATGTTGTTATTGTAACACTTGCAGTGACTCAAGTTGACGTGGAAGACGTTCATGAAGAGTGGCACATGCCCAATGCCACAAACCCAGTGACTCCGGGGATACATACCCAGTGGAGCAGAGCATATCCAGTGAGTGGCCCCATTGGCACATCCGGCCGTATTTTCGAGCGCAGCTTTTAGGCGCCCGTTCCTGCGGCGTGCGTCGGCGTCGGCGTAACCGAGCGAACGAGCACAGCGAAGGATGAAAGCGAACGCGGAGCGCAGCGGGAGATGGAAGACGGCGATAGCGAAGAGAGCACGAGGTGGAAAGCGGAGGAAGAGGGAACAGCGGAACCACGCGGCATAAAGCGGAGCAGGAGGGTATGGCTAAAGTGTGAGAAGAAAAGCGTAGTGCCGCGCAAGATGGGCTCTGCGGCGACGATGGCGACGAGATGGCGTCGGAGTAGCGCGCGTCGTCTGTTCACCGATGACGCCACCGGTACTATATATGGAAACAAAGCGCTGCATGAGCGGAGGTCTCTCTGCGGCGGCGACTGCGAATCGCGCCCACGCGTCACCCACGCGCTGCCTCTCGCGATCTCCCGATTGGCGAGACAGTCGCACCACATTTTGCTCCGTTTGCAACGCGCCGCACGAACGAGACAGATTGTCCGCGCCGGCCAATATATCGCGAAATGAAAACCCCTATACAGCTGCGCTCAGATTTCGAATGAGGGAGTATCGTAATCACCGGTGCATTTTTTAAATGATTTTCTCTTCCACGTCTGGGCAAATCCGAAACCGTCGCACGTGGAAGTTACCCTGATTCAGTATCGGTTCCGCGAAACCAAAAAATGCTGGCTGTCCCGTAATCGAGAGTAGATGCAAGCATGACATGGCTACAGGCAAAGCAGATTGGTAGGAGATGATACTAGCCACAATCTCGGGGTACCTTTAACTAGTGGCGCAAGGCTAAAGACACAGCTGAGCTGGTCGGTTCCTAGCTGGTCCTGGCTATACGAAGTGATGCTAAGTTATACGAAGTAATGCCAAGTGATGCTAAGTTATACGAAGTGTATAAGCATTTCCTCGTGCTCCATGGCATCGGGGAACGCCTCGCGAAGCACTTGCAGTCCGAGCACACGTAGCGGATGTGGGGCGAAAGCTATGAACAGTGTACGGGCGGCGCGCAGCAGATGACACGCCGGGATGACGTCACGGCGCATGCGCAGTAGCGCGCAGCTGGTGGGAGCTCGGCCGAGCCGGTGCCAGAGGCGCCTGCTGCAGTCACGGACACCGCGAGCGTTCGGAGCTAATGCGGGGAAACGGAGAAACGCGGATGGCGTCGTCGGCAGCACCTCTGCGCGTTGCCTCGTTGTTGCTGCTACAATTTGTTTTTCTCTCTCTCTCTCTCTTGCTCTGATTTTCTCTTTCTCTCTGCCGAGCAAAGCGCGCAACGCGCGCACTCTCTCTCGCTCTCATTTTCTCTTTCTCCCGAGCATAGCGCGCGACGCTCCGCGAGGTGGTTGTTAGGCAACGCAGTGGCAGGCAGCACACGTACATTACGGCAGGGTTAAACAGCTCCGCTGGTAAAATGGGTACAGTGCATGTTCGCAAGGGTACACCACATCACACCATACAACCATCCACGGCGCGCCGGACGCTGCCGGCCTGGTTACGCAGCGTGGCGCCATCTCTCGAAGGAGGCGGCGCAGAACCCCCACCGCGGAACTCGAGGACCGCTGGCATTGAAAAGAGCACAGGCAACTCTGTCTCAGCGCCAAAAGATCACAATCATGTGTATGATGCCCTGTCTCTGCCTTTCGAACGTCGTTATTGGAAATGACGATCAAAACTTCAGCGTACAAGATACAGCTTGAGTGACATTGTGAACAAACACTAGGAAGAACTCGGAAGCAATATTTTATTGCGATAGCAATTATATGGACACTCAAAAGCAGATTTCTGCCGTCGGCGTCGCCGTTGCCGTCGCCGTCGCCGTGAGGTTCCGTATGACGTCAATGGGGATGAAATCATCGCCGCGCGCCGCCGAACGCTGTATGTGCGAGTGAAAGGGCGCGAGGGACGCGCGCTTTCACAGGGAGTGAACCCACGGCGGAGAACAAACGCGCGTTCTGCGCCGTGCGCCCTTAAGGGCTGCAGAAGTAGGCGTCTCTTTCCTCCTTTACAATCACCATATATGTAGAGCAAACGCGCCTTCTTCCGACGCGCGAAAGGCCGTGGGGGGAGGGGGAGGGAAGGGAGGCGACGTTTAGCTGCGGCACCAAGTGCCTATTTATATCAGAGGCTCCGGTAACAGTCACCAACGCCGCACGCATTTTGTACGAACGCGGGCAAAACGCCGACGGCGTCGACAACAGTTAGGCGTGTTGCCGGTGCTGCTGCATGTCCAAGTTTACACAGCTGATAAAGCCACTATCATTACTCCGTATAGCTCTCTACAAATTTGCTATCGCAATTGATGCTTCGCCTTTCAGGTGAAACTGCGACAACTTTTTGTAACTTGTTAGGGCAGTAACTAGCCTATCTAATGCGGTCCTGCACAAAGGGTTGGGGGCCAGAGACCACATTTTCTTTTCTTTTGTCGCCCGGATGATCTCGTTTTTACAGCGAAGCTGTTACGGGCTCACTCTGCGATGGTCGCGTCTGGCAATAGAAAAAAAAAAACGCTCATGATAAGTGGTTCTTGAGGGAAAGGGAAAGGTTGGCGCTATCTTCTGCAGCCCTTGAGGGAGCACGGCTCAGCGCCAATAAACGCTCATTTCCCGTATGCTCATTTCCCGTATGCTGTATGTGCGAGTGAAAGCGCGCGTCCCTCGCCCTCGCGCGCTTTCACTCGCAGGATGCTGTATGTGCGAGTGAAAGCGCGCGTCCCTCGCCCTCGCGCGCTTCCACTCGCAGGCGAGCGAACGCACGACAGAGAGCAAACGCGACTTCCCAGTGGTAGGGAAGCGGTGGGCGAGGAGGGCATCAAGGCGCCCTAGACTGTGTGTGTGCGTGCCCGCTCTCCCACTGCGGCGCATGCGCGCAGCCCTGCCGGCCTCTGCCGCCTGTGCCGCCGACTCTCTCTGTGCTCTCGCCCGCCTCTCCCCTACAGTGTCGACAACGGCGTTTAGCCGTTCCCTCACGTAGCCAGTGTGTTTTGACAGCGGTTGTGTGCGGTCACACAAACAACGCGCACAATTGTCGACGGCGGCGGCGTTTTGCCCGCGTTCGCACTGAACGCGCGCGGCGTTGGTGACGTGTTCATGAAGAACGTGCCAACCTTTGCTGTACACCCTATGGCGGTGTACCGTAGCGACCATAAGGTTATGGTCCCTGTGGTCACTAAATAAATGAAAACCACCGGATCATATATATTTCTCATTCTTTAATAGTTCAAATAACCAATTAAACCATTACATCTTAATAGTCATAAATGGTAATGCATAATTCCCACCATAGTACAGCTTTGCTGGTCTTCCATCTCCACCCTAGTGGAAGGGCTGACAGTTTTTTTCTCGCAACGATACCCGGATAACGGCTATGGCTTTTGGCTCAAGGTCACTTGAAGTCAGTGTTGTACGGAACGGAGTTCCTTTGACTAGTTCCTTTTGCGAGGAACGGAGGAACGCCACCGTTCCTTTAAGGGGCACGTTAACAAACCTGCGGTCGGTTTTAAGGACATTTCATTAGGCTTTACGGGTTCAGACCAAAATTTGCAGTAAAACACAACCCTTTTTAACGCGTAGCTGTACTTGCAACAACGCAGGAAAATGCATTTACACGGGAGCCGTTCACGGTTTATCATGATAACTGCGCGCGCAGTTCACTGCCATTACGCGTACTTGCGAGCCCTGACTGCTCGTCTCCTCCTATTGATGAAATCGTCATTCATTGAAGGACGTGAAATATTCGTTAAGAGGCACGAGAGTACGGCGACGTCAAATGTGTACGCAAGGATACTAAATTGTTGCTAGCTCACTCGTGCTTGTAGCTGTTCATATCGGATTCATACTGTAGCACTCTTCAACGAAGCACACTAATCAAACTGGCTTATTGTGGCCGAAATTGTGCCCGCAAACTCGAGACTAAAATACATTCACACAATTCGCAAGCAGAGTTAACCGGAGCCTGTTAATCGGCGCAGCGTGGCGCCAGCGGTCAAACGCTGTACCTACTAGCAATTGGAGTGTTGCGCCCGCCCGGGGGATGCCGGTCGTCCGCACCGTCTCTTATCTCCACACCGCTCTGACCTTTTTATGCGCTGTGCATTCACCGCTCAGTTTCCGTTGAAGCGATAGACCGCGCGAACCTGCGCTTGCTGCCAGCGTTTTGACAGTCGTTGGCTGCGGTCATTCAGTGTGATCTATTCATGTTTGCTTGTGCGCGCTGACACCACGATTGTTAATTCAATTAGTAAGCCAATGTGCTCAAGTTTATGCAGCCGATAAAACTACTATCCCTACTCCGAATTCTACTAATTCTACTATCTCTACTAATTTGCTATCGCAATCGATGCTTCGCCTTTCTGGCGAAACTGCGACATTTTTTGTTATGTTGCGCCTTGCGCATGGTCAGTACGGACTTGGGGTGACGTCGTTTTCATGCATGAAGCACAGTTGTTAGTCCAGCCATCTTCCTGTCACTTTGTATATGTCTGCTTCTCGATTTTTTCTACTTTCAAGTTTGCTGGCATTCTCCAAGTATAACCATGTACCAACTCGCCCAACAAGCCACTCTCATGAACTATAATTAAATTAAACGTGTCAATGAGATGATTCTAGAGCAACATGAAATACTCCCGATACAGCTTTCTGTTGCTCCACATGCGCTACATAACATTATTTTTCCGAGCGTGAAAGAAGCCCGCGAACACACGCAAAACTGCCACACCACTGGCTGCTCCAGGCACGAGTATAGGAGGTGTAGGTCACAACTGATCATTGAATCAATATACATAACCGAATGTGCCTCCGATCGACGGGCCATAAGAGTTTTGCCTGCGAGAGATCCTCTTCCAGTCATGCCGCAGTAAATGAGCCAGCCGGCATTCACTTATTCTTTGTTTGCCATTTTCTAGGACGTGCGTAGGATTCATCGGCACAACGGCAAAAACAACCGTTCTCAAAGAAAAACATGCCGCATAGCTAACATGAGACAACAGCCCCTTTCGTGCGAAAGCCTAGTCATTATGCAGAGACGTGCACAACGCACAAGTGGGCACAAACCTTTTAGCAAAGCTAAAAGACTTCACCTCAAAAAAATATTTTTTTGGTCCCGAATATAATACAAATGCCACCATGCACAAATGTTTATAAATATACGAAGTAGGGGAAAAACAATATAGTAGGACTAGACTGCTTTACACACAATTTAAACATGATATCTGAATATTTGGCGGTGAATACGCAGCGAGGTTTTGAAGCCATTCAATCATCCCAATGTAACGCCATTCTTAGATCTTGCCGCCACCGCACTGACTCGCCCCAGCGTTTCCTTCTCGCCGCCTCCTGTCGCCCCAGCTTCCTCCGCTCCCCCATTGGCCAATCCGTGTCACGTGGAAGCACGCCTTGCGCTTTTGTATGTTTTTTTATTGCGATAGCAATTATATGGACACTTCAAGCAAGTTCCTGCCGTCAGCATCGCCGTCGCCGTCGCCGTGAGGTTCCGTATAAAGTCCAAGGGCGATAAAATCGTCTCCGCGCGCCGTACGTGCGAGCGAAAGCGCGCGTGGGACGCTCGCTATCACGGAGAGCGAACTCACGGCGGAGAGCAAACGCGACGTCCGTCGCGCGAAAGGCCGTGGAGGTATCTGACCTTCGTATGCACTGTGCATTCGCCGCTCAGTTTTCGTTGAAGCGATACACCGCACGAACCTTCGCTCGCTGCGGCGGCTGCGTTTGCTGCCACTGTTTTGACAGTGGTTGTCTGCGGTCATCGAGTATGATCTATTCACGTTTGCTTGTGCGCGCTGACACCACGCTTGTCAATTCAGTTAGTAAGCGAATGTGTCCAAGTTTATGCAGCCGATAAAATTACTATCCCTACTCCGAATAGCTCTCTACTAATTTGCTATCGCAATTGATGCTTCGCATTTCGGGCTAAACTGAGACATTTTTTATATACCAAGCCACACTTTGCTTCGCACGTGCTATGTTATCATAACCAGTCAACAGAGTTATCACAAGCCCATTTCCCTTTTGTGGTGATTCAAGCATTCAGCTGCACTCGGAAGGCGTCGTATGGCATCGGAACCGGTGGCGCCATCTCTTTCGCGCTCCGCAACCTAACCACTGTAAGCGATTTATAGCGCTAGAGTTTCTTCTAGTAATTTTCGTTTTTCGTCAGGAACTACGTACATTGCATGGCCTCCAAGATCGAGCAGTGCACGCTGCGCCGCCCAATTTCGGAGGACCTAGTACGCTTGGCAATAGGGGCGCGCGAATATTCGAAACTTTCGATTTACGGATCGATTGGTGTCCTATTCGATTCGGTCTTCGAAACGAATAGCCACTATTCGTAAATGCGAATATTTTTTCGAATGCCTTTCGAATATTTCAAAGCGTCAACTGCGCCTAATTAAACATAAAATTGGAGCAAAAGTACGGTGAATTTTCACCCCCGCGCGGGGCATAGTATAGACTCAAAACATGAGTACTTGCGTAGTGGAGCATGTGGGGGGTGGTGGAGGGTTGTTCTGTAAGTGTCCACCTATTGGACATGTCAATTTCGTCTGATGCTGAAGTGCTGAATGGCTGGGGGCGCTTGTCTCCTACTGACGCGTAACCCAGTCCGCAACTCTCCACCCCCTCGGCTACGTCGCTTAGATAGCCAGTACTTTACAGGCTATATATACAGCGGTCATTCTCATTCGCACTCTCTTAAGAGCCCTGTGCGTGCGAATAAACTACTTGTTTGTTCCTAATGCCACATTTGTGATTTTAATAAACAACGCTTCATAACGTACTATATAATGGCAGAAGCTTGCCAACTTCAAGAATACTAGGATGACCATCGTTTTATATCAATTGTCATAACGGCTGTTCATTATTCGAAGAACTATCGATATTCGATTCGATTCTAGCACTATTCGATTCGTATTCGATTCGGTCTCAAAACTCGCACACCCCTACTTGGCAGTGATTGTGGCCCCCGAGATCTTCGAATGACGCACGCTTGGCTGATCTCGGGAAGCCACGCAGGGAAACGCCAGATCCGCGACGGTTCAACGCTCCGCATTGTACTGGAGCGAACGCGATAGCTCGTGTAACATTTCGCCGCCTGTACGGCGTACGCTCGCGCGCTCGCTTTGTAAACACAGTGTAGCTTGTTAGCGTGGCCTATTTCGGGGATCAACGGGCAACCGAGGCAGCGTCAGTCACGGTACGCGAGTCCCGAAACCTAGCTTTATATTACGGAGCGGCCAGGACAGGCCGCCGGTCTCTGTCGGAGAGCGCGTCTATATTGCTTGCGGTCGCGCGAGAAGGAGCGTACCGCATTTTCTCGCACATTAGCCGCTGCGAAACATAATTGGTAATAGTAAACACATTCCTTTTCACAACTTCGAATTCGATCGAGTAGAATAATGTATACCCGCTTCATTAGTGACCCCATTTTCTTTCAGAGACACATTAACTAGCATGAAATAATATCGTAATAATAGAATTGCATTGAAATACGTACTTACTCCAGAACATACTGCCTGCTTTTTTAGTGTATTTTTGTTTGACTATTAAATTGCTACGCACTGTGATATTCATTATTGTATTTCATTCCGAAATATGACCAGTCTTTTTCTTTATTGCGCGCTCCTGTTTTTTTGGTACCGACTTCTCAATTTTACACTTGCAGACGATGAATCTGTGTTCACTGATAAAGCTCAAAAGCGTTACAGCGGGATGTTTCGCTGACCAAATATGTTGGTCGCTGGCATACGTTGGCCGTTATGTTCAAGTAATTTACGAGTAGAAGTATTCCCCTCGGTCCGGGGTGGATATGTTTCACGAGTGTCCAACAGGTCATCTTGGTTTAACTTCATCGACCTCGAATCAATTGTCGTTTAAGTGCACGGCACTTCGATGCCAACCATGTGTACATTCGTCATCATCAGCAGCAGCAGCAGCCTATTTATGTCCACTGCAGGACGAAGGCCTCTCCCTGTGATCTCCAATTACCCCTGTCTTGCGCTCGCTGTATACATTATAGGAGCTGAATAGAATTCTGGGATTTCACGTGCCGAAACCACGATTTGATTATGAGGCCCGCCGTCGTATGAGGCGCCGGCGTCGTACCTCGTAACCGAGCGAACGAGCACAGCGAAGGATGAAAGCGAACGCGGTGCGCAGCGGGAGATGAAAGACGGCGATAGCGAAGAGAGCGCGAGGGGGGAAAGTGGAGGAGGAGGGAACAGCGGAACCAGAGGATCCTTAACGAGCCTCCAATGCGCGGGACACGGGCGTTTTTGCATTTCGCCCCCATCTTTATAGCAGCTGTATACGCGTAAGTTGATTATAATGCAACCCGGAGGGTTGCGGTGTTAAGAGTTTGCCGATCGTGGGGCGCAGTTTTAAAGTGAAGTTGTCTTTGCGAACCCTCCCGGCTTTTGCCGACCGTGGCCGCTGCGTTCTCGGGGAAAAGCCGCGTGCCTCGGGACGCGAGGCCACAAACGCACGAATGAAACCGATCGACTAATAATAACCACCCTTACAACTTTCAGAGTCGTTTAATTAACTTGATGGACTACTCGGCCACTATCCTCCGCAACGCGTACTTCTTTCTGCCTCCATTCACGTTTTCTCGCCGTTCTTCCGTCGACAAACATCCCAACTGGCCTTCGTCGTTGTGAGTTCGCTGCGTCGACGTGTTATACCAGGGTTATAAATATAAGGGGAGGGCTAGGAAATCGTGACATCCCCCCCAGCCCCGTCCCGGAAATAAGCAGATAGGGAGAGAAATTGTCTGAGAAATTCAGGGAGGTTAACCGTAAGAGCTTCTGGTTTGCTACCCTGCTCTTGGGGAAGAGGGGTAAGGGGAAGAGGAAGACGAAAGGAATAGCGGAGATATATATTGGTAAGCGTGGACATCTGGGCTAGTTGGTTGTGATTAGCGTTATGAAACAACGTTCCAGCGCAGAAATAAACACGGACGATAAGAGAAAGACAGCAAGAACGCCGTACGTCGGCGTTCTTGTCTCTCTCTTCTCGTCCGTGCATGTTTATTTGTGCGTTGGAACAATATTTCTTGAGATGTATTGCACAGACGCGAAAAAAAAATTAACAGAGGAGTTGGGAATGGGGAAATGTCTAGGAGAAGTGTAGTGTCTCTAATGCACCACTCGGCGGGGGGGGGGGGGGGGGGGGTTAAAGGAAAAAGGCACTGTTGAAGGTTTTGAAGGAAAATAAAGACAATTGTACGCATCACCGTTCGCCATGTAACAATCAATTAAGCGCTTCACTGAACCTTTCTTTCTTTCTTTCTTTCTTTCTTTCTTTCTTTCTTTCTTTCTTTCTTTCTTTCTTTCTTTCTTTCTTTCTTCCTTCCTTCCTTCCTTCCTTCCTTCCTTCCTTCTTTCTTTATTGTTTTATTTAAGACACAATTGAAATTGTCTAGGCGGACCTACAGGCAAACATTTGCCTGACTAGGCCGTGCCCCCCGTACAGTGGCCGCAGTATATGGCAAAAATGGCAGACATTCAAGAGAGCACACATGAAATTAAACTAGTACACATATTTTTAAGCAGTTCAATGCACATTTCACTTAACTTCACATTCGTGCTTGTGTCGTTGGATCTCCGTAACCTTTTGTTTTACTTGTGTAGTATGCCAAATCAAGATCCCCTGTTATTATGCCACATTATTACTATTTCTTTATTTATTGATTTTTTTCTTCGTATTTCTCGTCGTAAACTTTTCTTAGTTCCTTTTATGTGGCTCTTCACCCTCGTGTACGATTCATGCTTTAAGGCCGCAGCGACATGCAACAATAACAGATGTCTGGTATATTCCGCGAGTTTCTTTGTTTACGATTTTTGTTTTGTTTTTATTTACGCAGGTCTGCTCTGGCGCCGTACTTTCTGGGCCACAGTTTGCAACGAACGTGAGTGCACTGACTTTTTTTTTTCTTAAAGTTGCGCTCCTCGACAAGAGTTCGGTTATACGGCTTTCTGGTCTAATTTGGCCGGGATTTTCTTATACGCTGCGAAAATTAGCAGCGCCAGCTTTTTGCACATCTGGGATGGTTTATGCGCTTCTCGTATGACGGGCTTCAAGGGGATATGATCGTCTGACTCTTGCGGTGCATGCGTACAAAAAAAAAAGAAATGTTATTTAAGTGTATACGGGCCTAACTCGGTAGTGTAATTAGTGATTGGTGCAATGAACTATCCACAGCTGAAACTTAAATTCACTACAGCAGGTAAAAAACGCAACCATGAACTTTGCGTTAAGCTTTCCCATGCTTTAATCAGCATTTTGAGGCATCAAAATGCTGGAGGGCAAGTGCTACATGTGCTGTGCCACGTGTGACCGATTGTGATTGTGTATCTGTGCTCCTTTCTTTCTCTATCTCTACTTTCCTGTCACTGTATATCTCCCCTCTCTCCCCAGCGCAGGGTAGCAAACCGGATCTTCCCATCTGGTTAACCTCCCTGCCTTTCCACTTCTCTCTCTCTCTCTCTCTTTGAGGCATCAAATTCAGCGCAGCGTATGTGAAAGGATGGGGCGTTACGGGGTTCAAGAATCTTCGAACCCCTTTTTCTGAAACACCCAGTGTTTGATTGATTGCGTGATTGAGCCACGAGTGGGTTACGCACGTGAAAACACGGTAACTGCCCCTGCATAGCACGATGAGTCGCCGCGAGTTGTGTTTTTGCCCTTCGGAGCGAACGACCTCGCGAACATAACAGAGAGAGCGTTCCGCGTGTGGTTTGTCAAGCCGGGGGGCGACCCATAAGGGGGCAGCCCCTGCGTCGGCAGGCCTGTCTCTGTTTATCAACACGCACAGCGCTGCGTTTTGTTCGGCAAGGATGACCTCATGAGTGTACGCACTCGGTGTCGTTAAACGCGTGCGGCTTTGCGGAGGTTAAAGGCCGCGATGGGCTATGTCGCTAGACATGGCCAAGTTTAAGAGCTCTAAGGGCACTCGCGAAGGAGTAGAGATTGACTGACTGATTGATTGATTGATTGATTGACTGAATGATTGATTGATTGAATTGAATGAATGATTGATTGATTGCGACTGACTGGCTGACTGACTGACTGACTGACTGACTGACTGACTAAATGACTGAGTGATTGATTGTTTGATAGATAGGCGTAAAGACTCACGAAGACAGTCGAATCCCGGCCACGGCGGCCGCATTTCGATAGGGGCGAAATGCGAAAACACCCGTGTGCTTAGATTTAGGTGCACGTTAACGCACCCCAGGTGGTCCAAATTTTCCGGAGTCCCCCACTACGGCGTACCTCATAATCAGATCGTTGTTTTGGCACGTAAAACCCCATAATTTAACTTTAAGAAGTTGTCTTATTATTTGAAGACTATTCGAAATGTATTTGATTCGTATTCGAGTTCGGTGTCATAACTATTCAATTCGTAACCTATTCGGTTTTAAAAGTTGCTATGCACGCACTCCCTACTCATGGAGATGATATCACGGAAGCTGTGTCATCCCATCAAAAGCATAAAACTGAGCTGGTTGGTTGCGCTTCAACATTCCGAAGGTGATTCCAGAAGCTGGAAAAAATGCTGGAAAGCGATTCAACCACCAGTAGAAGTAGTTGAAAGACAGCCTTCCTGAGCGAATTGCAATCGAGAATTGGATGCAGGAACCAAGGAGGTTTAGCAATCTTGTTTAAACCTCCTTGGCAGGAATCAGTGCCTCGGTACGAACCTGCTTGGTAGAAACCATGGTTCACTTAAGAGGCCGGCAGCGTCTCAAACGAAATCGCCTGCGGTCTTCGACCAGAGGCCCTGCAGCGTCTCAGCGACAGTCTCAAAACGATAGCTGTCACTAAGGACGAGTGCGAGAACGCTCCCCCTCACAAGTACTGTCGCAAGGCGCTGCCCTGCCACCTTGCGCTGGTACGGTACGGTCACTACGGTGGTACCAACGGTATACCAATACCAGATCAATCTACGGAATCTCCGCACATAATTAGACTACACGATCCCAGTGATCGGCCCGCGAAAGAGACTATAGAAACACACCCGATACGGAAAAGTGGAGTTCACTATATGTAAGAAACACTGTGTCTTTCGAGACAGCGCTATAGTAAAGACAGCGCTTATAGTAAGGCTCGTTCACACTAGGCGGACATGACACCGATTTTGGTCTGCCGACTGATGGGGACAGCGTATTCCTTCCTTTAAACCGTTGGTCACAGCGTTTTCCGTCCTGTAAACGGCTGTCGCCAACAGTCGGCACACCAAAATCGGTGTCGCGTCGGCCTATAGTGTGAATGAGCCGTAAGAGGACCACAGGAATACGGACGGCAGGGTGCCTTTGTTGTCTTGTCGCTACCGCTGTTTTTCAGAATGTCGATGGAGAGCTGCGCATAGACATTATATTCAGCTACGTGCGCGTGCACCCGCGGCTGCGCGTCGTCTGCCACGAGTCACGTCTGCTCGTGGGGGTGTTGGTGGCGTCTGTTTATGCATTCCAGAGGGTCTTGCGCGCGTCGTGCGGTAATCGAAAAAGTCAGCTGACAACGATCGTCTCTTTGGGGCAGGGAACCTCGCGAAGTATACAAGCCGTGACGACGCATACCGTCGCAAAACACGTGACGACGACGCGCGTTTATTTGTCTCTGTGTAGGCTGTACGCCACGTGCTTGCTTACTTTTCGCGGCGTCAATTGTATCCCGTGCACCCCAGGAAACGTCCTGTCACCGATGAGTGGCTGTCGCGCTTGTTTTAGCATCCATGTTTGCCAAGGAAAAAAATGAGTTCTTTTGTCGCGTAATTTACTGTAGTACATTTATTTTTGACGCTGTAAAATAAAAGAAACGGGTGTCGTGCGTCGAGTTCATGTATGTAGCTTTTTCGCGAACTTAGAATAAAATTCGTTTATCAAACAGTGCCTTAACTGCGTATCAAAACTGGCGCTAGCGTGAGGGTGCTCTGCGGTCTATTGCATTGTCTATTACCTTCGTTATCCGCTTAATTTAGTAATTGTATTTCCTGATTCCTTGATTACGTTAAATCGGTACTTGCGCGTGTACACTTTAAACAATCTGGTCATGTTGCAAAATGCATCGTGGCTAGAAGGCTGGAACATAGAGATGTATTCGAGAGGTTCTTGCCTAACTGTGGGACTCTAAGTGGGCTTCTTTGTTTGCCCTTCAGTAAGTAGTCCGCGCCGGGCCCAGTCGTCGTTTAGGGGGGCGCTGGTGAAGTGGTCGCTTTTGCGGGAAGCACACCAAGAATGTCCTTGCCGTTTTGTGACGCAAGAGTGGTCAGCCTAAACTAAGGGGGAAAAAAATGAAGAAACGGCAAGATGGCAGTGGGGGATTAGACAGCGAACAGCTGTGATTGGTGTTTTACTTGAAAGTAAGAAGAAGAGATGGAGCTGGACGGTGAATAGATAATATGTCACGTAGTAGTGACGACGAAGAAAACAGCAGCAAAATGCAGTCCACGAGGAAAGGATAAATAAGTACACGTGTCAATATAACGCATGTACACACCGTTTAAAGTGTCGCCATGCGGTAGCTGATCTCGATGCTTGAGGTTGTTTGTAAAGTGCATATTAGTTTACTTTCACTACATTGCTTTTCATTAGATATTGTACAGGATATTGATGTAATTTCTTTTGATAGCTTTTGTTGTAGTTTTTTGTTGTTGTCGGAGCTACAGAAATCACCTGCATCATTCTTCGATCCGTCCACTGACCAGCGTTTGCATTTGTCCGACAAGAGTTTGGCTTTCGACTTTGGTTGAGACATAGGAAATGACCGAATTATTGGCGGGCGTTACGAGGTACGCAAGTTCGCCGGCATATGTTGGAACCGAATGGCCCAGGACAGGCTTATAATTGGAGATGGATGGGAGAGGCCTTCGTACTGCGGTGCGAAACGTTTGCTGCAAAATATACTAGCCGGAATTCTTTCTCTGCGCTCGTTCAGCCATAACATGAGAATGCTGGTTAGTACATGGATTTGTGCAATCTTAGTGCTTGTGGTTTCAGTCGTTCCGTCGGCGTTACTTTGTCTATACGTTATATCTTTGTAAGATTTCCAAGCAATCGTAGTTTTCTAAACACAGCAAGGCATGTATCTATCTGTGCACATGCGTATTGGGGACGAATAGTTGCATTTAAGCGCAGCATCTGGTTAGGGATGATCCATTAGCAAATTCACAAAGCCGTTTGAAGAGAGAAGTGCGAAGTTTAGGCAAACCCAAATATGGCAGGTTCATCATTCTCATACTGGCAGAACCGCCACGCTTGTAGTTCCCATAGACGCTGTCGTCGAATTCCCCTTGTAGTATTTTTTGTAAGGAATTCCACGCTGCAGTCGTGGAAGAATAGAAATGAACTTTGACGGATAATTACGTCATGCAACTCTCCGTGAAACCATCCCCTTCCATTTTTTCGCCAGATGAACTGGAACTTCGGTCGCTTCTTGCCACGATTACAGCTATATTCTTTCGTTGCAACTGAACAGCTGTTTAAAGGGCTAGGACATACAACAGGTGTTTATGGCTAGTACATAGATTTGCCTAAACTTCGCCCTTCGGGCTAATGGCTTTGTGAAGTAATCGTTTTTTAGGAAAGTACGGCGTTATAAATAATGAAATAAACAGTATTAAAATTGTCCGACGGCAGGATTCGAACACAGGACCTCTAGCACAGAAGCCGGATATTGAAACCATTACGTCACGGACGCATGGACAAGCGGAACCACTGCAATTAGCAGCGATTACAGTGCTTGCCGAGTCGTATTACCCTCTCCATTATAAAAAAAAAGTATGAACTGCTTTGAAATTTAGGAACATTTAGGCCCAGATAAAGCGTAATAAACGAAGCCACAGAAACGTCCGAATCCACAAGCACGAAGAGCGGACAAATCCGCGTACTACCCATCATTCCCATGGTGGCTAAAGTGGCTAAACGATTGCAGCGCCAAATTTCCCTCTAGTGATTGTTGTGGGAAACACTATGTTCGAGATGGCTGAGGGTGGCGGTTGGGCACATTAAAACGCACCGCGACGTGATCGCGTGCTGAGCCGGCGTCTTCTGGCTTCGAATGTTTCGCGTCCTAGTTCCCTGTTTAGTTTTTTCTTCCTTCATGACTGCAGTGGACATACAAAAATTTGGAGGACGCTTAAGCATTCGCCTTTAGGAGTGGAACGCAATAGCATTCAAAGATCTCTGGCTGCTCATCAGGTTTCCGAGCAACTGAATTATGTTTTCTCGTATATTCAAATTACAATCCGATGCTATCATGCCTGTAGGTTGTGGTTATCGTACTTTACGATTTTTCTGACGGATTTCACTTTGAGAAATTAAATTTCAGTTCACTAACGCCTTGCGCCACGCGGATGGCCTGCGCGGTCGGGGTGGTTCGGGATGATTATTTCCGCCAACGACGCCGGCGCGCCCACGCCGACACCGACGCCGGATTTTCTGCTACACGGGGCACTTAACGCTATCGCGTTAATACGGTGATGACTATGACGGTGACGACGGCGATCAACTAACTGTTCGCACGCCTCCAAGAAGAGTTCCAGGCACGTCGAACAAAGCGAACGTTTATTTATTTTGTCTATCGTCGGAAACCGAGCGGAGTTGAACAAAGCAATGGATTAGGAAGAGGCGTTTCGCCACAACAGGTGCCTGTCGGGCGCGGTCAGCGCCCCCTATACAGCCGGCCGCCGCGTGTCCGATTGCGCAAGCAGGCTTCGGCGGTAACCTGCTGCAGCAGACTACAACGTCCAGACGATGCGGAAAGAGGACATAAAATATTTCGGGGGACAAAAGAAATACATAAACGAAAGGATCGAAGAAGATGCAAAGGGACCGGCGGGTGCGCGCGTTTTCTAATTCCGATTGGAATTATAATCCCCGGCTGGGGGGGCGCAGCCGCCGCTTTTGCTGCGCTAGCTGGCCGCCAGGGGCCGCTCCTAATCCGCGAAGCTGCATGAGAGAGAGAAGTATAAAGGAACGAAAAGAAATCAATCGGACTGCACCAGCGAAGCTTGCAGCGCGCCCAATTCTTGAGAAACCAGGCGCTTACGCAAAACTTTCTTTTTTTTTCTTTTTTAGAGTGGGGCCAGTGAGTTTGCAACAAATAAGTTAAAATCGTAGCGGAAAGAAACAAAACAATGCACAGTACACAGGAGTGGCCTGTCCTCTGCACTGCGCTAACGCCAGTCCTGTGTAAACAGTGTTTTTGTCATTGTCTTTTTTTTTTCTTGCGCTGTGATTATTGCCTCTGGGTTTGGGTTTCTTTTACGCGCCTCGGTTGGCTTAGTTACTGTGTCGTTCTGCTGCTAAGCGCGATCGAGTTCGCGGGTTCATTCCCCGAACGCAGCGGCCGCACTTATATTGGAAAGAAATGCAAAAACGCTCGCATACTTCTTTTTTTTTTCCATTACCATTGCGTTAGTTTGCCCTACGGCATCAAAAGTAAATGTTGCACATAATTATGAAGCTCCGTGTCCCACATAAAGTCCAAACAAAAAAAAAAAAAAAAAAAAGAAAGGAGTGGCTATGAAGGTCAAAAGATCCACTTGCTAAAGTCTGGCGGCCGATTAGGGTGGGGACACACACGGCTCAGATGGCGTCGACGAGCCGTTTGCAGACCAAAGGTGGTATTCTGTACATGTCCATGTCGTCTGCTGCTGAAGTTCTGATTGGCTGGGCTGTGGTACGCCTGTCTTAAGGAGACAGGCGCCCCCAGCCAATCAGAACTTCGGCAGCAGGCTAGTGTAGATGTCCATTTCGTCTGCTGTTGAAGTTCTGATTGGCTGCGCTGTGGTACGCGTCAGAAGAAGACAGGTGCCCCCAGCCAATCAGAACTTCGGCAGCAGGCGAAAGGGACATGTCCACTATAGGTGGACACTTAGTGCGGGAGGCTGTGGACATTCCACCCGCCTCCCGCACTGGCGCAGGACAGCAAGGGCATCTAGAAGATGCGTCGATATACATGCAATCCATTTCGTCCATGTCATGGGCACTGCGCGCGGATGGAAGGTGTGACAGCCGCACTCACTCGAACTCTTCGGAGCGATACCTCCCTTGACGCCTGATAGGCCACCCGGGAGGTCGGAACCACTCATATTCATAGGCGCACGTTTAAAAAACCATAGGTGGTCAAAATTAATCAGCAGCCCTCTACTGTAATCCGTCCATCATAACGCAGTGTGCGGTTCCAGGATGTTAAGCTCCACAATTTAAAATTATTTCCTTTTCGTTTCTATAGCTATGCTTTGGTGGCTTTCCGCGGGCAGTAGATCTCGTCTGGTCCATGTCTTCCCGCCCTGTTTTTCTTTACGCGTGTGATGACTATGATAGCTGTTGATAGCTATGGTCTCTATTTGCGGGCTTGAATCATTCGAGTCGTAGTCGCTGTTTATTGTAACCCACTGCGCGTAGGTTTTCTTAATCTCTCAAAATCCAACAGCAGCAGATCCGCCGGGGAATCACGTAACAACAAAATGTACAGTGTAATGCGCATCAACAGGACCCACTGTAGCGTATGCCAGAGCGGGTCCGATAAATGCGTAATTGGCTAGAAACGCATTCGGTGGGTGCTAACTGCGTTTGGAGATGGTAGCTGAGACCCAATAAAGGGAAGCTGAATAGGTTTGACAATTGGAAGATTTACGGGGGTTAGGAAGGCTGACACAGTATAATTGAACATCTGCAGTTATTTTCTCGATCATGCGCGTAGCAGCGCTGAAATCGCCGTTTAAATTTTCGTTCAAGCTCCGCCCTCCTCGCGCGCCGAGCGCAGCGGCGAAAGATCGGGCGCGAGGATGACGTCAGTACAGGGGTCACGTGAGCGCTCTACTCGAATCGCGCACCTCGCCGATACCTAACGTGACGTCACGGTCGTCGTCGCCATCAGAGCCCGTTTAACCGACGGGCGGCACCTCCCACAGACGCTGCGGCTTGTTTTTGTTAAATTCAAGCGACTTGCGGTGACTTCTGGCCTGTTAAACTATAATTTTCGTACTCAGGAGGTCAAAAACTATACAAATTCGTTGAGATCTCACTCTTTTTTTTTTAAGTGCTTCAGCTGCCCTTTAAGTAACGGTGGCTACCTTGTTTAGTGAGTAATGTTACTAACACTTCAGTTACCAACTGCAGTTACACCAAGATATATTGAATGCTTTGACGTACACCTAGGTAGTATGACTACAACGACTTTTTTTTTTTTTTTTGGAGTGCGCGCCAAGGATAGTGTTAGCGCTGTTCTCCATAAGCACTCGATCGTGACGAGGGAACGAACGAGCGCCCACTTCGAGTACGTATCATCCACTTTCAGCGTGAGGTTAGCGAGTGCGAGCCCGAGCCCCTTATATAAGGCCTCACGAGCGTCGTCGTACGGCCGTCGACTGAGCACGGCTGACATTGACGAGCGTTTTTGCTAGCCAAGTGTCGACACTTGTAAGCCGAGAGTGTATAAAAAGCAAAGTGCGCTATAGGGTTTATTCGGCTCCCATGGTCATCCCGCGCACAAGAAGCGTAGACGATTTTTAGAGCCGTCTGTCACAGCCGTCATTTCCGTTACCCGCTTCCCCACTTGAGGATCATCGTCGCTGCGTTTCAAGGCGAAGGATCTGTCGGGCTGTCGATTCGTAAGCCTGCGGATCAAGCTCAACGAAGGTATAACACGGAAAGTAAAAAAAAAAAAAATGGGAGGACGCTTAAGCTTCGCTTGTAAGAGTGGAACGCGATAGCATTCAAAGGTCCCTGACTGCGACTCATGGTTCCCGACGACTGCAGCTTATGCAACCGTAATGGTTACTGGCAAACACTGGCGGCGAACGCTATGCACGTAGGCGAGCTTTCTGGTGGAAACGCGGCCTCTCTTGCGTGGTCCGATCCCGGAGATAGTGCACAACCGCGTCAAAGAAACTACATCATTTTCAGGTTTCCGCATTTGTTTCGCACTTTTAATATTTCAGTCTGAGAAGATTTAACATAAAAGGCATGCGCTGTGGGTGTTTTGTTTCGTGACATTTGTTTGTGGATTGTCATTCTCAAAATTCCGAGGAATAGCTTTGCCACGAATGCAAGACAAGGTATGAGTAACATTAATGATAGAATGGTGTGGCATACCTAAACTTGGTTAGGGATGATTTTTCTCGGCCGCAGGTGCCAATGCCGACGCCGGATTTTCTGCGACACGGGGCCCTAAACGCTATCGCGTTAAAAGAGAAAAAAAAGTAAAAAAAAATCGCTTCCATTCCACCCTGCGATAGTGTACGTACAGCGAAGCCGTTGCCAACGTTACACAAGCACCGACGGACCGAACAACGCCGCCGACCGAACAACGTGACGCCTTCCCATCCATTTGCCGAGCGTGCACTGATAAAGAGACCCGACATAACGCGCGAGAGGCCCTTCCCTTCCCTCGCCCTTCCCCGGGCGCGCCCCCGCTCCTGATTGGGTGCTCCCGTCACGTGTTACGAGCGCGCGCCTCACGTGTTTCACCAGCGGTCTATTCTTAGCCTTTCCCCCCGTTTTCCTTTACTTGCGCGAGACTTGCGCGAGACGGTTTTGCGGTCACACCTTCAACGGCACCGACACTTGTGAGGCAATACAAGCTTCGCTTGAATACAAAGGTAGCTTTCAGCGGATTAGTCTTTCACCCTCGGGATGCGACAATGGTAGTATAACGTATCACAAGTCCCCGCGAGTCGCTTCGATTTAGCAAAAACGAGCGACGGTGTCTGCGGTAGACGCCGTGGGTCGGTTTACGGACTCTGACGACGAAGACGATCGTGACATCATCGGGAGTATCGGCGAGGCGCGTGATTCGAATAAAGCGCTCACGTTACCCCTGTTCTGACGTCATCCTAGCGCCTGGTTTTTCGCCGCTATATATGCTCGGCGCGCGCGAGGGGGCGGAGCTTCGGCTAAAATTTAAACGATGATTGCGGCTCTGCTACGTTCGCAATCGAGCAATATCATTGTTTCGTATTTTTAACGCGATAGCGATAATGTCCCCGTGTCGCAGAAAATTCGGCGTCGGTGACGGTGTCGGCGCCGGTGGCGTTCTTCGGCCAACAAGAGAGAGATAATTTATTAGGAAGGCAGAGAGGTCGGTCTGAGCTAGCATGTTCTGGCCTGCTACTCTGCACAGGGGAAGAAGGAAATGGGACAAAAAAGAGTGAGGACAGATGATGATCGAGGACAGGAATAAGGGATGGAGTAGAGGTAGAACACCCGAGTGGCGTGGAGTAGAGGTAGAACACCCGACTTCAAATCTGAAGGTCGTAAGTTCGAATCCTGCTCCATTCCACTACATTTTCAGGCATGGAGTGGTGCCTGACACCGGCAAAGAAAAAAAAAACATATTGCCGAGAGCTAGTGGGGCTATACCAGCTCAGGTGCAACCAAACTAGGCAGGCCCACTAAGCTTCATCAAAGTCACTCCCTCACCAGAACAGGAATTGGCCTCCCTGGTGCAGTATTCGGCCACTACCTCCCTGATGACTACGACAATTAACCCATGGCCCTCAGTCCCCAGTGGCTGCGGAGCACCTGACCAAGGCGGCGGTCAGACCTGCGACGTGGCAGAGGGTGCTAAGAATCTCTGGGTCCGGACAGGCCGCCAATGGAAACTGAACCTGGCAACGTTCAACACGCGCACCCTCTCGAGTGAGGCTAGCTTAGCAGGACTATTTGAGGAATTATCAGGCATTGCCTGGGATATTATTGGCCTTAGTGAGGTTAGAAGAACTGGTGAAGCTTACACAGTGCTGACTAACGGCCACGTCCTCTGCTACAGAGGTCTTCCAGATAAGAGAGAATCCGGGGTAGGATTTCTAGTCCATAACAACATAGCGGGCAACATTGATGAATTTTACAGCATTAGTGAGAGGGTAGCAGTCGTCATAATAAAGCTGAATAGGAGATACAAAATGAAGGTAGTACAAGCCTACGCCCCAACTTCCAGTCACGATGATGAAGAGATAGAACAGTTTTATGAAGATGTGGAATTAGCAATGAGAAAGGTGCAAACTCAGTATACTGTAGTCATGGGCGACTTCAATGCAAAAGTGGGCAAAAAGCAGGCTGGTGAGCAAGCAATTGGAAACTACGGCATCGATTCTAGGAATGCAAGAGGAGAGATGTTGGTGGAATTCGCGGAAAGGAATAGGCTCCGAATAATGAATACATTCTTCAGGAAGCACACCAACAGGAAGTGGACCTGGAAAAGCCCTAATGGAGAAACAAGGAATGAAATAGATTTCATACTCTCTGCCGATCCAAGCATAGTGCAGAATGTAGAAGTATTAGGTAAGGTAAAGTGCAGTGACCACAGGTTAGTGAGGTCTAGGATTTCTCTCAATTTGAAGAGAGAAAGAGTGAAATTAGTCAAGAGGAAACAGGCCAACCTAGAAGCAGTAAGGGTGAAAGCAGACCAATTCAGGATGGTGCTCGCAAACAAATATGCAGCTTTAGAACAGGAAGATGAAGATAACATAGAGCTAATGAATGAAACCGTAACTAGGCTGATCTCAGAAGCAGCAATTGAAGTGGGAGGTAAGGCACCGAAGCAACCTGTAGGGAAGCTCTCCCAAGAAACAAAGGACCTAATAAAGAAACGACAAAACATGAAAGTGTCCAACTCAAGAGATCAGATAGAATTCGCTGAACTGTCGAAACTGATCAACAAGAAGAAAGTAAGGGATATTCGAAATCATAACGTTGGAAAAATTGAGGAAGCCGTAAAACATGGGCGCAGCATGAAATCAGTAAGAAGAAAACTAGGCATAGGACAAGGCAAGATGTATGCACTGAAAGATAAGCATGGTAATATCATCAGCAATTTCGATGACATAGTAAAAGCAGCAGAAGAATTCTATACTGACCTGTACAGTAGCCAAAACAGCCAAGCTACTTTCATTCGAAATAGAGATGAACCGGACACAGAAGCTCCTTCTATAACTAGCGATGAAGTTAGAAGGGCCTTGAAAGACATGACCAGGGGAAAAGCGCCCGGAGAAGATGGAATAACAGTAGATTTAATCAAAGATGGAGGAGATAGCATGCTTGAAAAGCTTGCGGCCCTTTATACGCAATGCCTCACAACTTCAAGTGTACCAGAGAGCTGGAAGAACGCCAACATTATACTTATCCATAAGAAGGGAGACGTTAAAGAATTGAAGAATTACAGACCCATTAGCTTGCTTTCAGTATTGTATAAAATATTCACCAAGATAATTTCCAATAGAATCAGGACAACACTTGACTTCTGTCAACCAAGAGAACAGGCTGGCTTCAGGAAGGGATATTCTACGATGGACCATATCCATGCCATCAATCAGGTAATCGAGAAATCTGCGGAGTACAATCAACCTCTCTATATGGCTTTCATAGATTATGAAAAGGCATTCGATTCAGTAGAGATACCAGCAGTCATAGAGGCATTGCGTAATGAAGGAGTAGAGGAGGCATACGTGAATATCTTAGCAAACATCTACAAGGATTCCACAGCTACCTTGGTTCTCCACAAGAAAAGTAGAAAGATACCTATCAAGAAAGGGGTCAGGCAAGGAGACACAATCTCTCCAATGCTATTCACTGCATGCTTAGAAGAAGTATTCAAGCTCGTAGACTGGGAAGGATTAGGAGTGAGGATCGACGGCGAATATCTCAGCAACCTTCGCTTTGCAGATGACATTGTCCTATTGAGCAACAATGGAGAGGAATTACAACAAATGATTGAGGACCTTCATCGAGAAAGTGCAAGAATTGGGTTGAAGATGAATATGCAGAAGACAAAGATAATGTTCAATAGCCTGGCAAGGGAACAAGAATTCAGGATCGTCAGTCAGCCTCTAGAGTCTGTAAAGGAATATGTTTATCTAGGTCAATTACTCACAGGGGACCCTGATCATGAGAAAGAAATTTACAGAAGAATAAAATTGGGTTGGAGTGCATACGGCAGGCATTGCCAAATCCTGACTGGGAGCTTACCACTGTCGTTGAAAAGAAAAGTGTACAATCATTGCATTCTACCGGTGCTAACATATGGGGCAGAAACTTGGAGGTTAACAAAGAAGCTCGAGAGCAAGTTAAGGACCGCACAAAGAGCGATGGAACGAAAAATCTTAGGAGTAACGTTAAGAGACAGGAAGAGAGCGGTGTGGATCAGAGAACAAACGGGGGTAGACGATATTCTAGTTGACATTAAGCGGAAGAAATGGAGCTGGGCAGGCCATGTAATGCGTAGGATGGATAACCGGTGGACCATTAGGGTTACAGAATGGATACCAAGAGAAGGGAAGCGCAGTCGAGGACGGCAGAAAGTCAGGTGGGATGATGAGGTTAGGAAATTCGCAGGCGCAAGTTGGAATACGCTAGCGCAAGACAGGGGTAATTGGAGATCGCAGGGAGAGGCCTTCGTCCTGCAGTGGACATAAAATATAGGCTGATGATGATGATGATGATATATACACTAACACAGTGGTTACCTTAAAGTCCAACGTCTAGTCCGGTGATCTTCAAGTATAGTCCAGAGCATCGCTTGTAGCTATTGATGCAACTGTGCGGTCCCACATTGCGGACAAAATATTACTTTCGGACAATGTTCGCCTGCCAATGCCTGCTAGCGTCGAAGCCAGCGTCGTCCGCTGTGATGCGTAGAGAGGGCAGTCGCAAAACAGATGTTGGAGAGTCTCAGACACTTGACAGCGTTCACAGTTCAGGCTGTCCGTACGACCAATCAGATGTACACAGTGTCCAGTTAATGGGACGACCAGGCGCATCCAGTGAATCATGATTGCTTGGCATCGCTTGACTTTGAGCGAAAAGTCCTGTCACAGTCTATTTCTCGCAGGCGTCTATTCCGATGGTCTCGTTGCGGCCAGCTAAAGCTACAGCTTCCTCTAAAGCTTCCTCTAAAGCTTAAGAGGAAGTTTTAGCTCGGGCGCGCCTATCTAAATACATGTAAAGGGAGAATTTGTTTTTCTCGGCAACCGCTGCACCAAATTTGGCGAGATTTGTTGCATTTAAAAGAAAAACTTAAAATGTGGTGACTGCTTGTTTCGAATTTTCATATTAATTCTTCAATGTTTTAATTAAGAATTGGCAAAAAACGCAAATTTTCAGAATACGAAACTATCAAGTTTACAGCGCGGTAAATCAGCAATGAAAAAATTGCCGCGTATCTGCGTGCTTCGCTGCAAATGTCGTCGAAAGACGATAGTCTTCTGCCGGCCGTACTACATGAGTGCTGGTGTGATCCGCGGCCACCCGTGATGCTGTTCTCGTACCATTTCCGTCCTGGCATGATAAATGCAATGGAGGTTTGTTTGAACAGATTTCATTTTACCGCATTATTTCATCAAGCGGCCATTTATGTTTTGCCCTGCCTCAGACAGCGCTTCTTTTATGTTGAATCGGCCGCATCTGGCTGGAATTGATAAAATTGAGGAGGCGCTGCGTGAGACATGGACGCCATCTGGCAATACATCGGGAAACATGAGCTTGTGCAGAGGGTTTCCTTCCTCCATGGCAGAGGGCGCTCGTCGGCGCGCAGTCGGGGAACGTCGTTCGTCGGCGCGCATAGCATGGCATTTTCAGCGCAGCTTAAGAAACTAGGGTCCTTAGAGTTACGTATCTATGTATTTTCTATTAAAGGAACACACCTCCTAATACTTACCTAGTGATGTTGCGCCTCAGATATGCGTAATATTTACTTTGTGATTGATAACGTTCACAAGTATGAACAGCCGTACCAGTTTAAGTAGTGTGGGCGGTAAGCAAGTGGTCCAACTTTGGCCGGGTGGCTGAATCGGGTGACAAACAGACAGACAGACCAAATTTTCAGCGTTTAAGTTCCCCGACTGCGCGCCGACGAGCGCCCTCTGCCATGGAGGAAGGAAACCCTCTGCACAAGCTCATGTTTCCCGATGTATTTCCAGATGGCGTCCATGTCTCACGCAGCGCCTCCTCAATTTTATCAATGCCAGCCAGATGCGGCCGATTCAACATAAAGGAAGCGCTGTCTGATTCTAGTACACTGTAGAGGCAGGGCAAAACATAAATGGCCGCTTGATGAAATAATGGGGAACGTCGTTCGTCGGCGCGCATAGCATGGCATTTTCAGCGCAGCTTAAGAAACTAGGGTCTTTAGAGTTACGTATCTATGTATTTTCTATTAAAGGAACCCACCTCCTAATACTTACCTAGTGATGTTGCGCCTCAGATATGCGTAATATTTACTTTGTGATCGATAACGTTTACAAGTATGAACAGCCGTACCAGTTTAAGTAGTGTGGGTGGTAAGCAAGTGGTCCAACTTTGGCCGGGTGGCTGAATCGGGTGACAGACAGACAGACAGACAGACAGACCAAATTTTCAGCGTTTAAGTTCCCCAAGAAAGACTATCGTCTTTAAAATGACGTGCAATTTTGTGCATTGCATCTAATAGTACGTCTAAAGCGGACAAAACTGATATATTACAGATGAACCTAAAAAAGCTGTCGCAGTTTCACCTGAAAGGCGAAGCATCAATTGCGATAGCAAATTTGTAGAGAGCTATACGGAGTAATGATATTAGCTTTATCAGCTGTATAAACTTGGACATGCAGCAGCACCGGCAACACGCAGAACTATTGTCGACGCCGTCGGCGTTTTGCCCGCGTTCGCTCAAAATGCGTGCGGCGTTGGTGACTGTTGCCGGAGCCTCTGATATAAATAGGCACTTGGTGCCGCAGCTAAACGTCGCCTCCCTTCCCTCCCCCTCCCCCCCCCCCCCCCTCCCCCACGGCCTCTCGCGCGTCGAAAGAAGGCGCGTTTGCTCTACATATATGGTGATTGTAAAGGAGGAAAGAGACGCCTACTTCTGCAGCCCTTAAGCGAGCACGGCGCAGAACGCGCGTTTGTTCTCCGCCGTGCGTTCACTCCCCGTGAAAGCGCGCGCCCCTCGCGCCCTTTCACTCGCACATACAGCGTTCGGCGCGCGGCGACGATTTCATCTCCATTGACGTCATACGGAACCTCACGGCGACGGCAGAAATCTGCTTTTGAGTGTCCATATAATTGCTATCGCAATAAAAAATGTGTAATATGGAAATACAGCTTTTGCAGAACCCTTGTACACAATGTAACGTATTCACGTAAGATATAAATTGACATATCGAATTTGCCCCCTTTGAATGATCTAATGGTTGCCATTTACACAACCGCGATAGCTCTTCTTGACGCAGAGGTATTAATTTGTAAACTTTGTGCTTCTAGTTTTTTCGACATTTTGAATTTTTGAAAGTTCGTTAAAAAATTCAGGCCCTGAATCGAAATTTCGCTTCCAACAGTCACTATAATTTAACTTTCTCTCTCAACTGCAACAAATTTCATTAAAATCGGTCCAGGGGTTGTCATAGAAAAGCGTTTCTGCGTTTTACATGTATTCGAATAGGCCGCATCGGAGTTGGGCCCGAGCTAAAGCTTCCTCTTAAGCGTCCTCCAATTTTTTTTTAATAGGCTTAGTTAGGTTTAGTATAAAAGGCGTGCGCTATGAATGAAATGTTTCGTGACTTTTGTTTTCGCGTTGTAACGCTGAAAAAAAAATCTCAGTAATATCTTTATAAGAATGTAAAACCTGGTTTGAGTAACGTTGGCGCTTAATTATTATAGCACCTACATTGCATTCATAGCGTAGATGCGCATATTTAAATATGGAACTATGCTAAAAATGTACAGGGGTCACGTTGTACAGACGCAATTACGGGTTACTACATCACTGCAGTCCGTTCTTGGTTCCTTCTTCTGGTCGGGCGGTACAGATCTGGTCTGTCGCGCAGCGCTTGGGTGACCATGCTCTCGCGGTGTGTGCTCGTTCCCATCCATTTGTGTCCGCTGCTGGCTGCTTGCTCTGCGATTTCTTCTTCGCCTGTTACACGGTGATCAGTGTCCCGCACGTGAGCTCGCCGCGCGTGAGCTTACTTGGCACAAAAATTCATCACATGTTACCGGGCATTATTAAAAAATTATGGGGTTTTACGTGCCAAAACCACGATCTGATTATGAGGCACGCTGTAGTGGGGGACTCTGGAAATTTGGACCACCTGGGGTTCTTTAACGTGCTGCCTAAATCTAAGCACACGGGTGTTTTCGCATTTCGCGTACAGTTAAATCGCGGGCCACAAGTGTTAAACGCACCTGCATTTTACTCTACGGCCGTGGCATTTTATCGCCACGTACAACAAGGTATGTCTTGATGTAGACGTCGGTGGGGTATGGTCCCATCTTCGTTGTGTCTCAATTGTCCCCTTCAAGAATCGAAGAAGCATGTGTTGCAGCAATGCGTCGTTGCTATTTGGAGGGCCGTGCATGCTGGTTTCCGTTACCTTGGAGTTAACCGCTTTATTACATCAGGTCATTATTTTATTTTGTTGTTGTGTATTTATTTATTTATTTATTTATTTATTTATTTATTTATTTATTTATTTATTTATTTATTTATTTATTTATTTATTTATTTATTTATACTTGCAATGCCCGAGGGCCACATTGCAGTAACGCGTGGGTTTTGACGAACAAGATATAATATGCGCACGGGTTGACTTGGTTGCAAAATTATATTCTGTAAAGCTGCCTTGAAGTTTGCGGTATGGTATAGCGACGGAAACAGGAATGCGTTTCCAGTCCATACTTGTTTTCGGAATAAAAATAGTCATGAGATAAGTTTGTTCTGCAAGGGGGGCACATCAACTCTTAGAGTATGGTCTATACGCTCGCTAACCGTTACCTACATATCGTTGCCTACAGTCGCTAGCTAGCTCTCTTCTCTGTGATTGCTTTTGTGTCTGCAAACCAAATAATAATAATAATAATAATAATAATAATAATAATAATAATAATAATAATAATAATAATAATAATAATAATAATAATAATAATAATCTTGAGCTCCGCGTCGTAATTGCGCTGCTGCGTCATACTTGCCACCTCGTCTGCTATTCCGACACGTGTGTTCATGCGACACTTGTTTTGTAACTGCGATGACGTCGTCATCGCCATTCGTTACGGTGAAGCGCCGGAATTATTGCTCATTAGCTCGAGTTACTAAGTTAATGAGCGCTGCTAAGCCAGAGGGCGCGGGATCAAACGCCGGCTGCGGCGGCCACATTTCGATGGGAGCGAAATGCGAAGACGCCTGTGTACCATGCGTTGGGTGCGTGTTAAAGCATACCAGGTGGTCTTAATGAATCAGGAGTCTCCCATTACGCCGTGTCTCATAATCGCATGTGGTTTTCGCGCGTAAACCCCAGAATTTAATTTAATTTCACTCCGTTGCTCGTGATAAAGGTAGACGAAGGAACGTCACCGCACAATGACATGGGTACGCGCAAAGTGACCGACGGTACTGTTCTTGACATACTCAAATTCCGCCATATTGTCAAAGCTTCTTAATGGCGGCATTCTGAGCCAATCACAGAGGCCCAGAGGGCTGCTACGGCCTCTCTGATTGGCTCAAAATGCCGCCGTTACCAAATTTGACAATATGGCCGAATTAGGCAAGGTTCAGAATATAGCCTCCGTGTGAATCGCTAATTTACTGACTTACCGACCGGGTGTGCGCCTTTACAACGAACCGACTGAGTGACTAACTGACCTTCCGACTAGCCGACCATGCGTAAATTTGACTGACTTACTATACAGACCGTGGGTGAAACACCGACTGTCTTACTGACCGACCTAGCGACCGATTTATTTATTTTTTGTTTATTTATTTCAGTACCTTCAAGGCCCGAAGGCGTTACAGAAGGGAGTGGGGAACAATATTCTTAGTGAGCAGTGACTGAGGCACTGACTTAGCAACCATCCGACTGAGTGAATGAATGGTTATGTTGCCTTATGACTGACTGTTATACCGGTTGGCCGACTGAGTGATTTCACTAGCTGACCTACTATTCAACTGACTTAAATACCGATTGACTGACTTAGTCACTGACCCTAGCGACCGACTCATCTACAGATCAACTAGCTACTTAGTGACTGATTGCGACCGAACTACCGAATGGCCGAAAATCTCTGAATGACTGAGTGACAGGCCGATCGATTCGTCCTTTTGTCCATCGACTGGCCGATCGATTACATCTGAATGACCACAGCCCAAAACAGACACCAGGACGCGAGAAACAATAGATTCAGCTCTCGTTTCTCCAACTTCCTTATTTCACGCTTCCATCCGTATTTGAAAAAAAAAAAAGAGAAAAAAAAAAAGAAGCATTGCGCACCGTTACAAGGGACATTCCGACGTAATGCCTTTCACTTTACAGCCTGTCAACAACTCTCACTAACGCGTTCTTTACGCTCGTAAAACCGCTATTCGCCGCCATTTTCTCGCGCAGACACGCGCACAAACAAAAAGAGCGTCCGTTCTTTCGTTGCTTGACCCTGGACCACGGCACGGAAAGCGAGCGGCGTCAACTCTTTGGCCGCTTCGGCACCGCAAGCATCTCGTCGGTGGGCTTTCCTCCAAGGTCGAGGCCCGGTGAAGGTGTTGCCATCGGCCACCGAGCCTTTCTTTCTTTCTTTCTTTCTTTCTTTCTTTCTTTCTTTCTTTCTTTCTTTCTTTCTTTCTTTCTTTCTTTCTTTCTTTCTTTCTTTCTTTCTTTCTTTCTTTCTTTCTTTCGTGCTCGCGTGTTTGTGTATCTGCTCGTATCGGCGTACACTCGAGCGAGCGGTAACACGTAAGAACACTCGCTCTGCTGGGCACCGCACATTGGCGGCGCCGGCGGGATAGACCTTGTGATTCAGTGCGTGTGTTTGCTTTCGTGTGTATGTGCGTGCGTGCGTGCCGCGTTTCCGGGCGCCCCTCGGGCGCCGAGCTCCGCCTTGAAAGCGCAGTCGGTCTCGTATATGTGTACATATACATAAACACTCGTTTCTCGCTCTACGTCTCTCTATTTAGACGTAGGGGTGGCTAGCTGCCCGATTTCATCCGTGAGCAGAGTGTATACGCGGCGCCCACCTTTAGTACAAGTGGAGACGCTTAGAGCGATACACTCTGTAACGGTTTAGTCGCGAGGGCCCGTTGTAGAGTATGTGGCAAACACTTTGGCGTCGCGACTGACTATTGAGGGAGCGGAAAACCCTGCGACGGATTGAGGCCTCCGTGGTGATTGTAACAGGTAACAAGGAGAAAAAAAAATTCTCTTTGTTATTCTTCTCCTGGGATGGCACTTCACGACTTGATGTCGTAATCATTAGCGGAGCGGCACGTTAGGCGATCCCAACAATCAGTCAATCGATCAATTATTTTTAGGTCGGCCAGAATGTCAGTCTAGCATGTGTCTGTCCGTCCGTCCGTCCATCACGGATAGCTGGTATGTTAATCACGAGCTAGTTTACAAACTCTTAAGTTCGTTACGGTCCAACTGGACAAGAGTGAAAGAGTACGTTGGCGTCCAATTACCTAGGAAAGAGTCAATGACGGTCAAGATTCAGAGGGCGGGTTGAGGGAGTGAAACTTGAATGGCCCGTGTCTTAGTGATGAAAATGCAACTAAAACGCAAGCGCGGGTGTACACGTAACGACATTGCACGTACGACACGAAGTGATGAGTTTGCCGCGTTCTGACTTCGAGGTCGTCCATTGGATCATCCGCTAGGCATTCACTTCAGCTGCAGCAGTCTATCCATAGTTGATATAAGTTACGCCTGGAGGACATATTTTTAAGTTGGCGCGTCTTGAATGAAATAGACGGGTATTTTTGGAGCTAAGAGACAATGAAGCCGTAGGAAGCATAGGAAAAAAAATCAACTGGTGTGTTTAATTTAGATGTTGAAATGCGGCGCTGGCTAACACTCCCAGTGGTAATATTGTTCGTATATCCATACACAAATGCCCAAGAAATTTGGCGGTAGCGTTACCACCATAGTAGCTTAATAATCAAAGCATATGCTGCACTCGTAATGCGCAAGGCGCGCTTTCGACCCCCACCGGCGACACGTTGTGTTTTCGTCCATTTTCCTACCCATTTTTCTTACTATATCGTTTCTTTGTTGTTGTTGTTGTTTTTTTGTTTTTTTTTTTTTTTAGACCATGCAAAAATTTGTAAGAACGTCTGTGGCCGATAGCATAATTCCAGTCACTGAGCTGGAATACTGAAAGAGGCGGACATTACTCGCAAAAGAAATCTAAACACACAGTCGACTAATTAGCAAGAAATTATTGCTAGTTAACCTTTTAATTAATTGCTTCACGGCACGTTGCAATTTGCGAGTTATAACCGGCGAGTTCGTTCCCAAAGTGTGCCACGAAATACATGGGCCTTCCAGTTACCTTTGTGCTTCAGTGAACGAAACGGTGGTTTGAAATTAAAAAAAAAAATCGAAAAAGTAAGCGAAACAACAGACCATTTTCAGCTCAAGTTTCACGGCACGCGTATCTGGAAACTCGGAATTTCCCAATCTTGTTACCAATTTTACATTAAACATTTGTGGCCCCAAATTTGTAGGTCTCCCTCCTGAATTCCGCGGAATTGAGCTTTCGCTCTTCGGTGCGACATATTTCACACGCGTTATCGGTTCAGCGGTCCTCACTAAAAAAGAGCATGTCTGCGTTTCACGCGTGTACTTGAATGGGAAAAACCAGAGGTAAAGACATTTTCTCAATATCAGTACCGTGATTAATGCTGGAATATGAGCAAGGCGTCGCGGTCTCTCAGTAACTACTGTGTTCTGCTGCAGAGCACCACGAGGTCGTAGGTTCGACTCCTGTGGGTCGCGGCCTCTTCGTATACTTACATTTAGGCGCACCTTAAAGAACCCCCGTGTGGTCAAAATTAATTGGGAGACGTCCACTATACGGCGTGCTTCATAGAAACCCGCTGTGCCCTGTTTTGGGACATTAGACCCTTTAATCTGATTGGGCTCGATTCGGGAATATCATGCAGCTACGCCCTTTTTAGGTGAAGCGTTATAGGCTCACGAGTGTCGGCAGTGGTGGTGGTGTCACGCTGAAAAGTGGGCCAAAAACAAAGAAAGAGAGAGAGAAAGGAAGAAAGAGAGAAACAGAGAGAGAAAAGAAGAAAGAGAGACAGATATAAAGAAAGAGGGAGAGAACGAGAGAAAGAAAATCACCAGGAAGGACAGATGCACCCGCGACAAGCTTCGATTACCCCCATTTTCTCGACAGGGGAAGGGCTGTTTCCCTCTATTTTCCCTCCCCCCTCTCCGCTTTTGCATATTTTTTTTTAAAGTTTGGCCCAAGTTAAGTGAAACACCCCGTATGTATATAATTTCAAACAATGTTCTGTAGGTTCGGTACGCACGTAGTTGAGAAAGAAGGACCGTAAGCAAGTAAACATGCTGTTTTCGTAAGTGCGCTTCTTCTTTCTGAACCATATACATACTATATATAATTCATGGGGCTGGACAGGAGAGCGAATACGATCGATGATGCCGCAGTGGATCAACATCCACTCTTTTTTTAATATTTTTTTAAGGCAACAGAAAAAAAAATGAAACCGGCAGGGCTGAAAAAGATCAAGCGAACAAGGACAGCTCGCAGCCCTCCGGTGCATATGGGCACGTCTCCGGGCCGGCGATTTGAGGGTCAGGATTTAGCCTTGGTCGGCGGTGCCCTTGGTCGGCCGGCACTGCTGCGGGCGCCTTGAAACGCCACTTCGAGTTTATACTGTATGCACACGGGCTCCTTTTCATTATATATAAAAAAATAAAGTTTGCATACATCTATGTGTGCGCAAGCGCGTCTTTGTTTGTACTTGCGTCAGCGCGTAACATCTATGCAGAGCAGTTTGGCGGTTACGTGCGCGCACGCACCGTTTGCCGGCGAATCTCCGTTCCACGTAGGCGCGCTCCTTTGAGGGAGGCAAATATGTATGCGCACGTACCGTATAGACGCGCGTTTTAGTAGCAGTCGTGTTTTTGAACGCACCGCAATATGCTTGAAATCGATTCGCGTTGTCATTTTTTTTCCTTTCTTTTTTTTCGTTTTCTTTTCCTGGTCACTCAGCGCTGGCCCTTTGGCTATAGCGTTGCGCTGCTGAGCTCGAGGTCGCGGGTTCGAATCCCGGCCGCGGCGATCGCATTCCGATGCGGGTGGAATGCAAAAGCGCTCGCGTACCGTGCATTTGGTGTACGTAAAAAAAAAAGAACCCCAGGCAGTCAAAATTAATCCGGAGTTCCCCACTACGGCGGGCCTCATAATAGGATCGCGGTTTGTCTCGCGAAACGCCAGAACTTCATTTTTTTTTAAAATATCCTTTGCTCGATCTGTCAGCAGGTACGAACACCCATACTAACTATCAGTTTCCCACATGGATGAATGAAATGATAACTAGGGAGTGAGATTGCATCGCGCACGCAGTCTTCGCAAGCCAACTCTCTGTGAAGGTGCGCCCCCTTTCTCATTTTTTTTCTTTCCCGTTTCTCCAAACGTTAACCCAACACGCGACTCTGCGATCTGCGGACTCAGCCCAGTGTGTTTGGTTCCGGGTGGGTTTTACCAAATTAACAGTCGTTCGGGTGTTTTGCTAACCGTTCTGGGCACACTTTATCCACCTAAGCTTGCGCAACTTCGATCGCTCCTTGCAGCGTATGCGCTTATCTCCGTTGCAACGTGCTATATAGTTCGGCAGCCGCACTTTTTTGTCGCACTTCATGTCTTCTCGGAAGAGCTGCGCGCTGAGATGCATGGCTGAGAGGGTCGGCGGGATGCACTAAAAGCCTACCGCGACATGATCATGTGCTGGGCCTACCTTTTCTTGCTTCAACTGTGTCACGTCACGCTCCCTCCTAGCTTTTTTTTACAGCGTGAGCTGTTATATGGGCTCATTCCAATAGCGGTTTCGGTTGGCGACGGTGTCCGCCACCACCTCCACCACCGGTGTCCGTAGCAGCTATAGCCGGGAATGGGGAAAATAAAGCCTAGTTCCCGCCGGGATCAAGCCCGGGCACGCTATGTGGGAGTCAGCGACTCTACCACTGAGCCACGCCAGCGCAGGCTAGCAAGCATGAGGAGAATTCCCTATTTAACGCCTCCTAGCGCGCGAGAAGGCACGTGATTAGGGAGCCTACATGTAACGCTGTGGCATGTAGGCTCCCTACACGGGATGTATACGTGACTTGCACGCCACGTAGCGTCGGTACGTGCACATTTTGCATTGCAGTTGCATATTATTAAACCAGGTGGCACGCCATATGACAATTCATAGGTTGTGGTACAAGGTAGATAAAGAACGTTTGAGGAAGAAAAAGAAGGTGAAGGAGATGAATACAAAAATGCTGGAGTGAAAAACATATTATAGCACACCTGAATAAACCAAGCAGGCTAGGTAACTGTTTGTCACCACACCGTTTAAGATATGCCAATAAAACATCATCATCATCATCATCATTCGCATCATATCGTGCCACTTTTCGCAACTTGCCATGCGCGCCGTGTAGCATCGATGCATGCAAATTTTGCATTGCCGCTGCGTTTTATTCCACCAAGTGTCCCGACCTGTAGCAGTTGCATGTAGCTTGGACCTGGTGAAGTCAAGATAGATAGATGAAGTCAAGCAGGCTAGGTGCCCATTTGTCAACGCCTCGTTTCAAAGGGGACGCAAATAAATGATGGTCGTCATCATGACCAACAACATCGTATCGTGCCACGGGGGAAGGGATGTGACAGGTGCGCCGCGTAGTCTCGATACCTATGTTTGCTCTTCGGTACGCGCTATGGCGCTTCCTCTCAAGGCACGAACCCTCTAGTGTGTGCTGCCGAAAATGGAGCTCCTATATGGAGGCGCCCCTCCAGCTTATGCTGTGACTGTGCTGCGTGTGCCGCGCAGGCCTGTGACTTTATTTCCTCATCTTTTCTGCACTTTCCCAGTCTCCAGTTCGGAGTATAGTAAATCGGTTTAACCCCTCTGCCACTCATGGTAAAGTTCTGTGCAGCGCTCACAGTTAGGACGAAGGACGAAGCAGAAAATGCACCCAGGACAGGCGCTGACTCCCACTCAACTCGTCATTCACCATCAACTCTTGCCAACTCGCTCAGTTTTCTATCCTAACGCAGTTTATTTTCTCTGCCTGCTGTGTGCGCATCTATACGGTATGTACGCGACCTCTGCTAGCGCTGTGCGTGGCGATACGTGCGCGCGCCGAGCGCGCTCACGCAATTCTCTTGCGACGACGAGCCAACTCTGCCGGAGGTCGACGCCAGCTAGAGGGATCGGTCGCAGATGACGTCATCGATGTCGGAAGCGAGGGCCTGATGGAGAGGGAAAGGGGGAGGGGTCGTCAGTCCTTCGGGAAATCGCGGTAACCTCATAACCACCGCCGCTGAGACAAGGAAGGGTGTCCGTGAAAGACAACTTTCGTTTCTCGGAGCGAGGACATCGTCCTTGGTCATATGCCGTCGTCCGCGCGGTTCAATTAGATGTAAGTGACGTTCCGCGCGCGGCGTTCTTGTCCGGTTTGCTGGCGGGGGCGTGAACGCGTCATATCGACGGCATACATGCAAATACGGCTCGCGTCGGAAGGATCGCGTTAATGTTGTCGCGGGTCTTCACGGCTTGTCGGTCTGGAATGTTTGCCCCGCTCGTTCAATGCCAACTGACGCTGCAAGGAGAAACGTAAGGGCGTGAAGCTTGAGCGGTGTTCGTCGTGGTGTTTGAGAACGCCTTTCTTCGAGAGTCCACTGAACTGGCATCTTGACTGACTCACTGATTGATTGGTTGATTAATGAGTAGTGAGTGAGTGAGAGGTCGGGTGGTGAGTTGGGCGGGTGTGTGTGTGTATGATGGATTGAAAGTTTTGCGTTGTTTGACATACGAACATTGCATACACTTGCAAGGAGTTTCCTACGTTTTAGGCTGATCTGCAGAGTGGAATAATTAGGTTTCATTAGGACCTCAGTGGGGCGGTTCTTTAATCTGCATCCAATATATCATGTTCTTCTTCTATCTGGGGTTTTACGTGTCAAAACCAGTTCTCATTATGAGGCACGCCGTAGTGGAGGGCTCCGGATTAATTCCGACCACCTGGGGTTCTTTAACGTGCATTACAACGCAAGCACACGGGCGTTTTTGCATTTCGCCTCCATCGAAATGCGGCCGCCGCGGCCGGGATTCGATCCCGCGATATCGTGCTCAGCAGCGTAACGCCTTAGCTAACTGAGCTACCGTGGCGGGTAATGTACACAGGCGCTTTTATCTTCGGGACTCCATTGGAATGTAAAATTCGCGCGGCAAACAATGAAGAAAGCGACCTTCGGTTTAATGCGATAGCAATTATATGGACACTCCAGGTGCATTTTTGCCATCGTCGTCTCTGCCGCCGTCGCTGTGACGTTCCGTACAAAGTCCAAGGGCGATAACACCGTCGCCGCGTGCCGTGTATGCTGTATGTGCGAGTGAAAGCGGCGATCGATTGTATGCTGTATGCGCGATTCAGCCGACGATCGCGGCTCAATCTGGCGCGCCCAAGGGAGGAGAGCGGGGAGGAAGCGCGCCGTCTTCTGTCGCGCGCATGCCACCGGGGGAGGGGGGGGGGGGTTACTTCGGCCGCGCGCAGTCGCGCGGGCTTTATCTTGGAAGCGATCTGCTTTGGGGGTACAGTCTAGTCGGACCGACTGCTCTTAGCTCTGCGTGTGGTGTGCTCTCGACGCTCAGTTCACCTTAGCGAGAGGCAGCACGAAGGTCACTTCGCTTGCTGCTGCTGCCGCCGCGCGTCCTGACGCCAGCGTTTTGACAGCGAGTGTCCGCGGTTATTCAGTGTGATATGTGTTCATGTTCGGCTGTGCGCGCGTGACACCATGCTTGTTACTTTAGTTAGTAAGCGAATGTTTACAAGTTTACACGGCCGATAAAGCTACTATCCTTACTTCGTATGGCTATCTGCTAATTTCCTATCGCAATCGAGGCTTCGCCTTTCGGGCGAAACTGCGGCGAAACTGCGGCGAAACTGCGGCGAAACTGCGGCTGTGCTAAGGCAACTCGGGCGCCAACGGCACTCGCGGCGCGACAACGCGCAAAAGCAAGAATTCCGCTGCGTCTTTTCGGCAGTCAAGAATAGCCGAAGAAACAATGTGGGTCAGGAGGATCAAAGCCATCCCTCAAAGTTCACGGAAGTGATTACGCAATGGCCCGATCCTCACTTCTTCTGCTCTCGTTCGCCGCATTCGAGATTCGAGCGAGCTAGCATCTCCCAGGATCAGAAATAGATCGCCACATATAAGACGCGCGTGTGGAATGACGTCATGCGCTGGGAGAATATGATTCCTTTATAATACACACCTATACAGCCGTGTGGAGGAACATGCGAATAAGAGGAGACAGAATTTTGATAAGCTGCGCAAGTCCAGTAGAGAAGCAAGTAGTTCGGGCTGCCTGCTCGGCATTTCGAATGTTTTCATAAAGTTTCCTACCGAAATTGCTGAAGAGAATTCTGCGCTGGAATCCATCAGCTACAACGGTAATGTTGGGTAGTGCATGTATTTGTCTAATCTTCGCGCTAATTGTGCCTTGCTTACTACGCTTTATATTTCTCAGTTTGCAAGCAATCACATTCTTTTTTGTTTTCTAGACGCACGAAGGCGCACAAGAGTAATCATAACGAAACTTTGCGTTATGAAGCATTATTTTGTAGGAAGGGATCGATGTCGGTTGTTACAAAGCCTTTTTGAGACCAGAAGGGTGAACTTTGGGCGTATCCACGTACTAAACCGTAATTTCTAGGCTGGCTCAGCCGCCTTACTTGTAGCTTTCGTAGATAGTATAGCACCAGAGGGGTACCCGTAGTAATTCTTTTGTACGACACTCTACTAGCTGAAGAAGCACCTCCGTCATCCCTAACCCTTTGCCGACGGCATGAACGCATAACTTGCTCAACTATCGACTTTACAGACGACTGCTGCCTACTGGCAACAGACCGGAATAGATTTTTGTTGTTGCCGAGTTTCGGCTTCAAGTAGCAAGTGTCTGGCTAAATACGTCCGGGCAACACTGAATGACAGGCAGCAAGCATCATTTGTTGGATTAGAGCCGGAGTAGAGGACGAGGAAGAAGAAGTTGAGCTGTTTGTTGAACGAAGCCATAGGTGAATGGGGCGAAGAGGCTCGCTTCCAGTGTTCTTCGAAGCGTTGGCCATCTATCGCTGAAAAACGTTCCCGGAAGATATTTTTTATTTAATTAAATATCCTTATTCTCAGTGTACTTTGCACATTTCGGTGAAAAAATAAACGTTAACTTCTAGTGTTTCTTTGCCTCGTCTTAACTAGGACGAGTATAATGACCTGTGTCACCGTGTCCTTCCTGTTAGTGGGACACCTGTCTCTAACGGCGAATGCACGCACGCACGCACGCACGCACGGACAACGATAGAGACTCGCACACGTGCACGAACACACATGCGGAAGCAACCGCGCACTTACAGGCACACGCACAAGCCCACAACGAAGGGTACATAAACGCTCACGAGCGTCTGGATCACCACACTAGACTATTGAAGTAAAGCTAAGACAATGAACGTGGGTGCATGCAGTGAAGATGTTGAATATCACCACCTTATGGCATGCACATTAACTATACGGACACGGGTGCTCGTGGAGTTTAATCGTATAGTGTTATGATAGTTGGCCTACTTTACGCGTTTCTGTCTCATCTCCTATAGTCTGCAAGAATGCTAAGGATCTTGTGCGATTCGATTTCTAACGAATCCCCTGCCATACCCATTATTATTATTATTATTATTATTATTATTATTATTATTATTATTATTATTATTATTATTATTATTATTATTATTATTATTATTATCAGCAGCAGCAGCAGCAGCAGCAGCACCACCACCATGGCACACCAACCACCATGGCACACCAACCAGCAGCAGCAGCAGCAGCAGCAGCAGCAGCAGCAGCAGCAGCAGCAGCAGCTGCTGCTGCTGCTGCTGCTGCTGCTGCTGCTGCTGCTGCTGCTGCTGCTGCTGCTGCTGCTGCTGCTGCTGCTGCTGCTGCTGCTGCTGCTGCTGCTGCTGCTGCTGCTGCTGCTGCTGCTGCTGCTGCTGCTGCTGCTGCTGCTGCTGCTGCTGCTGCTGCTGCTGCTGCTGCTGCTGCTGCTGCTGCTGCTGCTGCTGCTGCTGCTGCTGCTGCTGCTGCTGCTGCTGCTGCTGCTGCTGCTGCTGCTGCTGCTGCTGCTGCTGCTGCTGCTGCTGCTGCTGCTGCTGCTGCTGCTGCTGCTGCTGCTGCTGCTGCTGCTGCTGCTGCTGCTGCTGCTGCTGCTGCTGCTGCTGCTGCTGCTGCTGCTGCTGCTGCTGCTGCTGCTGCTGCTGCTGCTGCTGCTGCTGCTGCTGCTGCTGCTGCTGCTGCTGCTGCTGCTGCTGCTGCTGCTGCTGCTGCTGCTGCTGCTGCTGCTGCTGCTGCTGCTGCTGCTGCTGCTGCTGCTGCTGCTGCTGCTGCTGCTGCTGCTGCTGCTGCTGCTGCTGCTGCTGCTGCTGCTGCTGCTGCTGCTGCTGCTGCTGCTGCTGCTGCTGCTGCTGCTGCTGCTGCTGCTGCTGCTGCTGCTGCTGCTGCTGCTGCTGCTGCTGCTGCTGCTGCTGCTGCTGCTGCTGCTGCTGCTGCTGCTGCTGCTGCTGCTGCTGCTGCTGCTGCTGCTGCTGCTGCTGCTGCTGCTGCTGCTGCTGCTGCTGCTGCTGCTGCTGCTGCTGCTGCTGCTGCTGCTGCTGCTGCTGCTGCTGCTGCTGCTGCTGCTGCTGCTGCTGCTGCTGCTGCTGCTGCTGCTGCTGCTGCTGCTGCTGCTGCTGCTGCTGCTGCTGCTGCTGCTGCTGCTGCTGCTGCTGCTGCTGCTGCTGCTGCTGCTGCTGCTGCTGCTGCTGCTGCTGCTGCTGCTGCTGCTGCTGCTGCTGCTGCTGCTGCTGCTGCTGCTGCTGCTGCTGCTGCTGTGGCTCTGCTGCTGCTGCTGCGTTGCTGCTGCTGTGCTGCTGCCTGCTTGATGCTGTGCTGCTGCTTGCTGAGGATGCTGATGATGGCTGATGATGCTGATGCTGCTGATGCGGCTGCTGAGATGATGCTGCTGCTGCTGCTGCTGCTGATGCTGATGCTGCTGCTGCTGCTGATGTGTGCTGCTGCTTGCCTGATGTGCTGCTGCTGCTGATCGCTGATTGCGCTCTGACTGTGCTGCCTGCTGATGCTGGCTGCTGCTGCGCTGATGCTGATGATGCTGCTGCTGATGCTGCCTGCGGAATGCTGCTGATGTGATGCTGACTGCTGCTGCCTGCTGTGCGCTGCGCTGCTGCTGCGCTGAGCTGCTGCTGCTGCTGCTGCTGGCTGCTGCTGCTGAGCTGCTGTGCTGCTGATGATGATGCTGTGTGCTGCTGTGCTATGCTGACTGCTGCTGCGCTGTGCTGCTGTGCTGCATGCTGCTGCTGCTGCTGCTGCTGCGCTGCTGCTGTGTGGCTGCGTGCGTAGCTCGCCGAGAGAAAAGGGCATACGTCAAGGCTGGCTTCTTTGCAATAAGACGCTGTGCGTGGTGAAGCCCACTTCACCAGTTCTCATTTTTCAATTGGGCAAGACTCGGTAACGCAGTGTTTTCGGAGCACGCCATTTGACATTAGATAGATAGATAGATAGATAGATAGATAGATAGATAGATAGATAGATAGATAGATAGATAGATAGATAGATAGATAGATAGATAGATAGATAGATAGATAGCTAGATAGATAGATAGATAGATAGATAGATAGATAGATAGATAGATAGATAGATAGATAGATAGATAGATAGATAGATAGATAGATAGATAGATAGATAGATAGATAGATAGATTACACGAGGCCATGGCCCCATTGAGCTATCCTCCGACGAACGTCCCCTAAATTGGCTGCACCAATAAAAGAAAGATTAATTGCGGGAAAGCTGAACCGAGGCCATCGAAGGAGCCTGCAATCAGGTCACCCCGCACTGGTCCTTTTACCTCCAGTGTATAGAGGAGGCGAGCGGGCACTAAAATGGGGGCGGGGGGGGCCACAGCCAGACAGGAGGACACGTGACAGAGAGTGCAATCAGGACGTGTCAACTGATCAACGGCGTCGGGGACGCTATATAATGCTTTGACGGCGGCCACATCTGTCCTCGTTCATTGCCGCCACGCGAGCCCAGGGTCGGGCCTACGGCGCTCGCCGGCGGCTCCATTTCCGGCGGGCGCGCGGCGGCGTCCTCCCCCCAAGTCGACCGGCCAGCCATCCGTATTAATTAGCGCGGCCTTTATCGGCCTCGGACCCGGAGCATCTCACCGGGGACGGCGGGAGCGGAACCAGAGCCCGGTGGTGCGTCTCCCAGTACTACTAGTATACCCTGTCCTTACAGAAATCATTACTGAGGTACCGTTGTATCAAACAAACAGCAAGCTAGGCGAGTTTGCAGGTTAAAAATCTTCGAAAACGAACAGCACAGAACAGACGCCGAACTGCGACGGACGCTGTTGGTCGTCTGTTTCGCGATGCTCGTTTTTGAAGATGCTACTGTTGTGTTACTGTTCATTTGCTGATTCCTTCAATAGAATGTCTGTTGAGATGCAATTGAATCATCATCATCAGCCTATCTTTATATTCACTGCAGGACGAAGGCATCTCCCTGCGATCTCCAATTACCTCTGTCGTGCGCTAGCTGATTCCAACTTGCGCCTGCAATTTTCCTAATTTCATCACCCCACCTGATTTTCTGTCGTCCTCGACTACACTTCCCTTCTCTTTGTACCCATTCTGTAACTCTAATGGTCCACCGGTTATCCATCCTGCGGATTACATGGCTTGCGGGCCCAGCTCCATTTCTTTCTCTTAATGCCAATTACAAATTAATGCCAAGCAAATGGGCTCTGCCCATTTGCTCTCTGAACTACACCGCTCTCTTCCTGTCTCTTATTGTTAGGCCTAACATTTTTCGTTCCATCGCTCTTTGTGCGGTCCTTAACGTTTTCTTGAGCTTCCTTGTTAACCTCCAAGTTTACGTAACCTTACGTCGGATACGCATTCACGGACAAGGTTTCCTTTAATTGAATTCTGGGGTTTTTTTTGTACCAAAACACCGATTTGATTACGAGGCATGCCGTAGTGGGGGACACCAGATTAATTTTGACCACCAGGGGATCTTTAACGTGCCCCCAATGCACGGGACACGGGCGTTGTTGCATTTTAACCCCCCATCGAAATGCGGCCGGCGCGGCCGGGATTCGATCTCGTGACCTTGTGCTTAGTAGCGCAACACAATAGCCGCTAAGCCACCGCGGCGGGTCACTGAAACATTAGTTGGCCGCGCGAAATGTATTGCCAGATAGCAGTCGGGCTCCTTCCTGTTCGGACTGTCTAAGGTACATTATTTGAAACTTCTACATAGATAGGAGTAAAACCATTGGTCGTTCCCTGCAGGTCGCTGAGTAGTTCGTTTGACATTTGATGATGATGATGTTGTTGATGTGGCAAATGCAGAACACGTGCTCGGATTTCGGTACTGGTTTTGAATGGAAAGACGGCAGTCGTTGAAGCACGCGCACACACACACATACACACGCACATACGTACGTTAAGTACACACATGCATATATATATTGATTTGAAAACATATACATTTGACAGGACAAGGAAAGCGAGTACACACACACATACATACATACATACATACATACATACATACATACATACATACATACATACATACATACATACATACATACATACATACATACATACATACATACATACATACATACATACATACATACATACACGCACACACACTCACACACACATGTGATTGACTGAAGGAAGAATGGAAGCATCGCCAGTCAGACAGACACTAGCAACTCAGTACTATTACGAGCCGAAAGACACTCTTGCAGGCTTGCTCTTCAATTCTTTTACAAGGCCATCTTTCTGCGCATAATGTTGCGTCGGTAGTGGTCGCGCTTCTTACTAAGTGGTTCGTTGTGATAAAAGTAAAGCTCAGCCCTTGAGGGAGCACGGCTCAGCGCCAGTAACGCGCTTCTTCTCGTCTGTCTGTTCTCTCTTTCTCTCTCTCCCATCTGCGCGTGCGCGCGCACGGGTTCCGCGCCCGATGCCCCGTGACTCATCTCAGTTCGCGTCTTCCTTTTCTCAATTAACCGTGGCGAAAGCTTCCACTTGCGGCGTCCCACTCTTCGAGGAACCAAATGCCTCCGGAATCCCGCCCTGGCGTCTCGCGCAGGATTCAACGAACTCGTGGGTCAGACACTCCGGTTACAGGGTGTCGGCCACCGGTCACAGGTATCCCCAGCGTTCGAGGAAGCGGCAAGAAGAACGACCTCTCCCTGCGCTCGAATTGTACGGGAACGTACACGTTGTCTAAAGAAGAACCGATACCGGATCATCGTGGTATTCCAGTCTTTCCCGCGTTTGCTCTCGAGCTAATTTCCAGGCCGCTGTTGTAAGGCTTTGTGTGGCCGCCGCGGCCGGGATTCGATCCCGCGACCTCGTGCTTAGCAGCTCAACACCATAGCCGCTAAGCCACCGCAGCGGGTCTGGCTAAGCTGGTGACGGCGTAGTCACTTTTGCAACCAGCGCGTACGAGCACAGTTCGTTTCTCGTGTGACGTGAAAATCGTAGCCATTGCTCTCGTCATGAAATCATACGCGCAATACGATGATGATGATTTTCAAGATTTTCATCAGCTGCACGCACCCACTACGGTAGATAGGCCGAGAATCGGGCGTCAGGAGGTACCGTAAGAAAAATAATTACTGACGCAAAAAATGATAAAAGAAATAGCGGGAACACAAGAATAGTACGCGGCTAAGCAGTCAGTCCAAGTGAAACAAAATTATGAAAGGTGTATTAACAAAGGAGAGTTGAAAGACTGCGTTAATAAAGCATTTAGACAGGCCCCGACACGGGAAGCTTTTACACTTAGTCAACCATTTCAACACCGACTGGTACTGCCCTTTATTTAGACAAACGTGCAATATACAGGGAAACGAGGGATTACGAAGGAAATCTTGCAGGTTTCTTGCAATACGTTCTTTGTAAGTCAGCGCAATGTTTGCGTCATCTCCTACCCATCTCGTCTTTCTGCGCTTTGTATACGATCCAATTAATCGCTAACACTTGCGCGCCTATGTGGGCGCTCAGCGACAGGATGGGAAATACGCGGCCGCACAAACACGTCTGGGCCGTGCACGTAGACAAATACGTGGAGAAGAACAGTGGTCTGGCTTCTTTCCGCCAGACTTTCGTCCGTTCCGACAGTTTCGTCACGGGGTTCTCATATTTGCTCTGCATACTAGGTGTATACCGACGGAGAAGGAAGGGAAAGGGGGACGGTAGAGGTTGAGGGGGTTTCGGATAGGCCAGTCGTCAGCGGCGGCGTCTGTGGGTTTGTGTTGCGTGCCGCCTTTCTTTTGTTTTCGTTTTTTGTTTTGTTTTTCGCCCACGGTCCTGTTACGGTTCGCCCTTGCCTGCTGCAGCCGTGGCGACGGCTCGCGGACTTGTTACCGGAGGAGACATGGGAGGCAGGGGGGGGGGGGGGGGGGGGAGAACGCGGACCAAGGTCGACGCATTGCGTGGGACGGCGGTGGCGTCGACGGGCGTTCCTCGGCCGAGAACCACGAGTTGACGGGCGCCGGTCGCACGCTTTCCGTGAGAGCCGAGCTTTCGAACGCAAAACACTTCACGTACTTGCGGGTTCGCTTTCTGTAATCGAGGAGAGGTGTTCGACGAAAGTTGATACGCTCCTGCGCGTCATGTGTCGGCGAAGAAGGAGAGTCATTGGTCGAGAGTCGTCGGACACGGGGTACACTTAAAAAAAAGAAAAAAAAAGAAAAGAAGCACTTACGTGTCTCGGTGCTTACGTACTTTCTGTTTTTGATTGTATTATGAAAGAGCTGAGGGTTGGGCGAAAGTCAGCCTGCTATGAAAGACCGCAAGCACAAAGAGCTTCCTTTTTGTATCGCGTCCGCTGAAGTGTCGTGCGTCAGCATGGAGACGTTGAATTCGCGAGAAACGCTCGAGCTTGTCTTCGTGGTGGCCTTGTTTGGTCGAGGGTTCGGTGTAAGTTGGCCGAAGCGTAGTGTGTCCATCGCGAGAGTCACAGAGTGAACCGTTGATTTATCGCCGAACACTCGTATATACGACTGGGTGCGCGCACGTTTGCCGTTTTAGTCATCGGTTTGACGAAAGTTGATATGTTCGGGCGCGTCATGTCTCGACGAAGGAGTCATTGATCGAGTGTCGTTGGACTGAGGAGCTTAGACATTTACGAGTGTGTGATCTTTTCTTCTTTCTAGTCGGTCTTTATCAAGGAATTGAATATTCGACGAAATATATACCTCTAGAGAGATTCCCCCCCCCCCCCTCCAAAAAAAAAAACGAAAAAAAAAAGAATTTTTTGAGCTATATCAGATGTAGTGTCATGCGTCAGCCTGGTGTAGCCGAATTCACACGAAACGCTTGAGCGTGCCATGGGGCATGTCTTGTTTGGGGAAGGGTTTGGTTTGAATTGAGCGAAGTATGCAATGTATGCTCGTCGTGTGAGTCACAGAGTGCGCCTTTGACTTATCGCTCAACACTTGCGTGTCTGTGTCTAATCATGTTTACTTTCTGTATAGTTAGTGTTTTGACGAAAGTAAGGCGCGACGTGTCTGCAATGTCAATTCATTGGTCGAGTCGTTGACTGGAAGCGTGACTCTAACATATGTACGTACGTTTACTCTTGTGTCAATGGGTTCGTTGAAAGTTGGTCTTGGTCAAGGGTCGTGTATCCGTCGTGAAAGTAATTGAGTGGGTGTCGATTTGACGTTTGAAAACACTTGTATGCCTGCTTTTGATGACACATGTTTTTTTTTTTTTTTTGTCCCCTAGGGTGGAGTCGACGAAAGTTGGTATAGTCAGGCATCATGTGTCAACGAAGGAGTCATTGGCAGTGTGGTTTACAGGCGCTACACGTTTGCATGTCTCATGGATAATAGCTGAGAATTCGAAGAAAGTTCGATCTCCGACCTTGGGAGACAAGAAAAATCACTTTATTTTTGTTGGAAGCCCGATAGGCGCGTCACAACAACTTGCTTGGCTTCGCTGTTTATCAACGGGTCGCTGAATGTCTCGCTCGGTCGGGCACGCATCGTGCGTCCTGTCTTGTGGGCGTTACAAAGTGACAGACTCGACGCTTAATACTCGTATACATTTTGAACGCTTCTTTACTTGGCATTTAGTGTCTGGGCTAAGGTCAGGTGCGGTCAGATGTCGCCTGTCAACGAATGAGCCATTAGCCCAGTCACCGACCTTCTGCGACGCCCTTGCGCACCCGTCTGCGCATGACAACTTTTCGTTGGAGGGAACCGATGGAGGCCATCGAATTTACTGCGAAAGTCTGCGTTGTGTCTGCGTTTTCTTTACCTCTGTCTATGTTATTTTGCGCTGCCTAAGTCAATGAGGAATTACTTGAGAATCACTTGTTTACATATTTCCAAAGGTATTTTCTGCCAAGGTGCGGTGAAAAGTTGCTCCGATCACGTGTCGACGAAGGTGTCAAATAGACTGAGGATGATTATGATGAGAAAACACTTGCGTGTCTATGTAGGCGTGACGGCGGCGTGGTGGAAGATCCGATTAAACGTTGGCTTGGCGATAAAATGGCCAGCTTCGCCCGAAGCACTGATGGTTATATCAAGGTATAGCCTCGCGCTCGAGCTCATCTGGATGTGTTGTAATGGTACGCGGGGCCGACACGTTCGTGCGAGGCAACTACTGCTGCGTACAAGGAACAGCACCTGGCAGCTACCAGGCGTCTCACAACGCTGGCATGATGAGCAGCACCGCCAGGGGGTGTTGAAGGCGTGGCACCTCGGTACAAGGTAGATAGCGAAGTTTTGAGGAAGATAAAAAAAGATCGAGGAGATGTATACTAAAAAAAGTCGTAGTTTCGCCCGAAAGGCGAAGCATCGATTGCGATAGCAAATTAGCAGAGAGCTGTACGAAGCAAGGATAGTAGCTTATAATGGGCGGTATAAACTTGTAAACATTCGCTATACTAACTAAATAGACAAGCACGGTGTCACGTGCGCACAGGTAACCACGAACACATCTCACTCGATGACCGCGGAAACTCGCAGTGAAAAGGCCGGAGTGAGAAAGCGTGCCAGCAGCAGCAGGCAAATTGACATTCGCGCTGTCTCTCGTCTCGCTTCAACGCGAACTAAACGTGGAAAGCACAGCGCATACGAAGCTGCCGGCACTAGGCGCATGCACTTAGTGCATGCGCCTAGTGCCGCTTTGAAGATGAGGCCTGCGCGGGCCCGCACTTCGCCCACATCGCAGATCGCTTTCAAGATACGGCGCCCGCACGACCGCGCTGTGAGTAGCAGCCGACGGGTCAGAACGCACCCTCCCTCTCCGTCGCCTCGCCCCCTTGCCTCGCGCGCGAGAGAAGACCGCGCGCTTCTGGCTTGCCTTCCTCCCTCTTGTGCGCTACATTGCGCCGCGATTGCCGGCTCGCCCTCGTACGCTTTCACTCGCGCACACAGCGCACGCCGCGCGGCGACGATTTCATCGCCGTTGGACTTTATAGGGAAGCTCACAGCAACGGCGACGACGACGGCAAAAATGCGCTTGGAGTGTCCATATAATTGCTATCGCAATAAAATGGTACAATGAAAAGCCATGTATAGCTTACCAGATTAACTCGAGCAGGCTGGGTGACTATTTGTTACCGGCCCGTTTCAAAGGAGATGCTAATAAGTCATCATGATCATCATCTAGATGGCGCGCAGGATGATACCGACGCAAACCTGCCGATGTTTAAGGGTTGAAGAGATTCGGCTTGACGTTTACTGTATGTGCCTGACAAACCATGTGTACGCAAACAGATGCTAAGTAGGAATGCTATAGTGCGCATGCGCACAGCGTCCATACCAGCAGCGGAAGGCGGGACGCTGCTCTGGCTCCGCTACCGAGCCGATTAAGCGGAAAGTGAACGGCGTTCACTTGGCTTAGTTGTTCTCGAAGCCAAACGCACTGCGCATCCCTCGCGTCATTGGAGACCTTCTGAACCTTCGCGCCAGAGTCGCGCATGCGCAGTTGATAGCGTGACATCACGCCGACAGCGGTGGTGTTAAACACGCCTCGAGTGTCCGTGTAACTGCTAAATTGCAAGAATTGACAGTCACTCAAGTATTCTTACGTGATTTGAATGCGAGGCCATTAGGACTTGTCTAAGTTGTCCACCTTGCTCTAATTTGTACCAACCTTAAACCACCTTAATTCGCATTAATCCACTTTAATTCACCTTAACCCAATTTTGGGAGTGGGCCACGGCGTCCATCCGACGCCGTGGCTGTTCACCGTGGAATTTCGTAGTGCGAGCCGCAGCAGGTCCAGCGCCGGCAAAGATACATCATCAGTTGGTCATGTGGGTTTTGGTACCATCCGATGATAACAACGGATGCCGCATTTTTCGCTTCATGGGACATATAATGCTTTCACGTAAATAAATGTTTTAGACCTTCTGCTATACATTTCCCATTCACGGAATGCCGGAACACGGTATAGGAGCAATGATAGCGACAGCTCGCAGTACTTCGTTCGACCACAATTTGTTAGAAGTAACATCAAAAATATGGCGGCGCGTGCGGGCTCGCACCGCGCGATCTCGGAGGCCATGCATTAGGAAAGTTGCTGTGTTCCATGGGTGTCCCCGCCGAAAGAAATTAATCAATATACGTTAGTGATTTCTTCACCCGACGCCTTTCAGCATTTGAGTAGAACACGTCGTCGCAATTGTAATTTTGCGTGCTGTAGTTCAATACAACGCCACGTCATGGCTGCACCGGTGCTCTGCGCCTTCACTCTCTTGTTTGTCGTGCGCAGACGTCGCTCGCAGAGTTGTTTGCTTAGGATGGAAAGACTTTCGTACCTGAGCATAACCCGAGGGTGACCCTTTGATGAAAGGACCTCCAAGCCTAATGACGTAGAGACAGTATATATGAGTCGCCCAAAACGGAGTCGTCGATAGAGTCGTCGACTTGGCTTAAGACCGACGCGTGTTGGCACGCGACCGTTCTTGCTTCCTGGCAGAGATTTAGACGAAGCGAAAGTCTAAATACGCGGGAAGTGCGAATCTCTGAGGCTGGAAGTCGAACAGTTCATTGCGTGGTGCCCAGCAGGACCGCTCGTACTTTCTGGTGGCATGACGCAGAAGCACGATGGACAAAATCAGCAGACTTCATTCTTGTGACTCTTAACTCACATTCTTGCGTCAGCACTTGATCGCTCGTCGTATAGAGAGAATATCCCTCGACCTAATTTCCATTGGCCATTTGCGGATACGTGCCCACACAAGTTCGGTTTCAACATCGACCGTTGTCATTAAACACCTCTTCTGGACAATACCCTGGCCTCAAACAGATCCGCCGACGGTATATCTGCTAACAGACCTTATCTTACTAAACCACACTGTATTTGCAATTCTTGGCTCCATGGATATTATCACTAAGCTTACTGACGCATATCAGTCAAAATCGTCCTGGATTTGCACGTTTAAACAATTGTGCCGTTGGTCAAAGTTCCAAAACAAAAAAAAAGAAGAAATAAAACTATTCCGTGCGTCGTTTTGATCACAGAACATAGTATTATAGCATGCTAGGAAAAAAAAGAAGAAAAAAAGAATCAAATCAGCGTGAATTGGATTTAGTCTCCTTAACATGTGAAAACTTTTCTTAATATAGGATGAGCGTTCAAGTTGTTTCCACGGAAGCAGTGGCCTATGGAAAATGTGCACCGCCACACATAATCCGTACGCAACGACACTAATTACAGGTATGGAAAACCATATAAATTATGCTTTTCGAAGTCACCTGCTAATTACCGGTTGGATCGTATATCGTGACAGAAAGCGAAATAAAGAAAACAAGCGACCAGATCAGGACAGCTTTCCGACACGGCTACTTCGCTTCAGAGCGTATCTTTACTGCTTATTGTTACCTGAATACATGTAAGAAAAATGCGTTCAGCGAAAATTCGACTCTCGACACCCCGTGAGAGCTTAAATAAAGACGGCATGCTTTACGCCATGGAAAAGCACCTCGCTTAAGCACAGTCCTCTTATTGTACCCTATCTGACTTTGAACCCGGCATGGTTTATACGCCATCTGGAAGCAACGCGTCCTTAAGAAATGTCCCCTTATTGTACGCTGGTTTATTATGGTAACCCCGGTTCAATGAATCCATTCCACGTACAGTTATTTCGTAATATACACCCGCCATTGCATCAACCGCTTCTGTGTTGGCGTCTCATTAATACGCCTGGCTCGCCTTTCTTGCGTTAGCGTTATATATCGCTGTGGCGCTACGCGCTATAAACCTTAATTTATGGAACACCTATACGAAACCGCTGCCCGGCTTTGCCGCCAAGGTGGTGGTAAAGCCCGGCAGCCAAGGCGTTCCGTGGTGTATCAGAGCTTTAGTTTTTGTTGATTTTCTCAGCTCAGTTCTTATCTGTAATGCATGGCTTTCGGTGTAGAGGTAGAGAGTACCTCGGCTGCTCCACCTCTATGTGCTATACAGCAAAAGAGATGGAAAATAATTACAATAATAAACCAAATAAAACAGATAAGTAATTAAACGGACAACGAGACTAATAAAATACGTATATAACAACGCCGCAACGGAGAGTTCACTTGACGTCTATCCATGCGGCTAACCGAATGATAGATACACGTTCTAGTTCTCCACGTACAGTAAATGGATGGTATAGGTTGAAACAGGTATGCCTCGTTGTGCATAGCATAAGTGCGGCACATTACGCGTAACTGTACAGGACTACTTCTTTCACTAACGCCTACCTACGTGTCCACTAAAATCTCGTTTAACACTACGTTCATATTTTGCTGCAGATGACTTGCTTACCACAGTCCTCGTAATATTGGTCGTGTTCGGTCGCTGCTTAGAGCTATAATCCCATCTTCCCGATTCCGTGCTGATAGTAAGTCATTACCGTGGAAGAGTCGTCTTGAAAGTTGCCAAAATCATTACTCCGTTCAGTCCTGTCGTTTCAGCCTGTATAATTCCAAATAGTGCCGCCATGCTACATGATATAGTCAAGTACTTCTTTTATTGCGATAGCAAATATATGGACACTCCAAAGCAGATTTCTGCCGTCGCCGTCGCCGTCGCCGTGAGGTTCCGTATGACGTCAATGGAGATGAAATCGTCGCCGCGCGCCGCCGAACGCTGTATGTGCGAGTGAAAGGGCGCGAGGGACGCGCGCTTTCACGGGGAGTGAACGCACGGCGAACAAACGCGCGTTCTGTGCCGTGCTCCCTTAAGGGCTGCAGAAGTAGGCGTCTCTTTCCTCCTTTACAATCACCATATATGTAGAGCAAACGCGCCTTCTTCTGACGCACGAAAGGCCGTGGGGGGGAGGGAATGGAGGCGACGTTTAGCTGCGGCACCAAGTGCCTATTTATATCAGAGGCTCCGGCAACAGTCACCAACACAGCAACCATTTTTAGCGAACGCGGGCAAAACGCCGACGGCGTCGACAACAGTTCTGCGTGTTGCCGGTGCTGCTGCATGTCCAAGTTTATACAGCTGATAAAGCTACTATCATTACTCCGTATAGCTCTCTACAAATTTGCTATCGCAATTGATGCTTCGCCTTTCAGGTGAAACTGCGACAACTTTTTTATGCGCTTTGCTATCAAATCAACATTTCGACATGAACAGCCACTGATCACGGGTCCTGCGTGGACTTTATACCTGATATCTACGTATGTATTTGCAACTTTATGTCATGCTTTTCGTATGCAGGGTTTCGTTTCTTATACGAAATTTAGATTACTTTGTCTGGAAATAGTGTTCTCTTGCTTGGAGTCTTTATTGCAGTGGCAATTATACGGACGCTTAAGGCGCATTCATGTCGTCGGCGTCGCCGTTGTCGTAATGTACCGCGGACGCCACATGCGCGGTTCGAGTGTCCATGTTACGAGCGTCTCTAGGGACGTGCAGTGCGTTTGGCTGTAAAAAAGAAGAAAGAAAAAAAAGGGACGAAGCGAATGTGCACTTAACGTCAACGCTACGCTCAATATCAGAGGTTCATCATCATTATCATCATCTCGGTGGCGCAGCGAGAGCAGAGTTCTGCCTTCCGCTTCTTGCATGAGCGTTTTGCGCACGCGCACAGATAGGTTTAGCTTGTCCGGTATTCGGGTAAACGCAGGCGGACCGGGCGTTGGGGCGGAGGCGTAAACCTGAGCGGCCTGTATGGTGCTGTCACCTGGTGGCGCAGAGATCAAACAGACAAAAAACACCAGCAGCGAAGTAGAATACACTTGGTTACTGCTATATTAGCTGTTTTTTTTTTTTTGTCTGCGTGATCTCTGCGCCAACAGGTGACAGCACCATACAGGGCGCTGACGTTTACGCCTGCGCCCCAAAGCCCAGTCCGTCTGCGTTTACCCGATTACCAGACAAGCTAAACCTCTCTCTACACCAGGGTTGTGCACGTTCCTCCAAAACAGGAACGAGAGCTCGTTCCTCGTTCTTTGCCAATCTTGAAACGAGTTCCCGTTACAATTTCCTTTAATGCGAAAGGAACACGTTCCAGTTATTCTTCGAACATTGGAATGCATCGTTACATTAACGTTACATTTTATTTTTTTAATTAAAATATAGTGTCAGATGATCCTGAGGCGAAATAAAGTTAGCAATTTAAAACTTACATCGAACTACGTAAATTATACGAATTTGGGACATCGCCGGCAGCAGATTACCTGGAGATAAAAAGAATCCAAGGAAACGCTCCTAGACGAATTTTTTTTTTTTCAGAGAGCACCGGACGTATACTCCAGATATGTCTAAAGTCCCTTGTTCGAACTCAGCAAGTGTTGAATCTCGATGTTGGTGTCCGACAGACGAACCCGTGTTTTCGTCAGCACTTCGTTGGCAATTTGGAAGAGCAATTCCACCGAAGCGCTTGAGAGTATTGTCTTGTTGTACTTGAGGAAAAGTTGGTTCAGTCCCTCGAAGTTCTTATCCTGCGCCAGCGGGTAGTCGACTAGTACCTGCAGGTACCACGACAGCTCATCCTGTTCCTCGGCTGGAAGGCTTTGGTGCCCGAACGAGAAGATATCTTCGGGCGCGGACGAGAAGGCAACATCTGCGCTGGCTGGTTTGGTCACCGCAGCCAGCTCTGTGTTTATGTAGATGTCAACGGGAGGGAGCGTCACGTGACAATCTTGAAGCCTAGTCATAAAAAATATAAGGGAGAACTCACGAAAAAAATGGACCATAGTCACGTGACAGGAAGCGGTAGTTCATTGCGCTTCACGCAGTCGCCCATCCGCCCTGCATGATGTGCTACGTACGTGGCATGCGTCTGTTCAATAGATCGTTTTAGAATAGGGTCCGCAAAAGTTTGGGGGACCAAAGAGCTTTGCGGGTGTTAGCGTTGGGGCATGCAAGAGTGATGAGTTATAGAATAGGGCTTTGCGTTTGCGAATAGCGTCTTGCGCTTGCAGCGCCACTACGGTGTCAAAGAAAAACTATTCTAAATATTAAAATAAACTATACCATTTCATGATAGGAAGAGTAATTTTGACTTTCGTGGTTTTGCGTTTAATTGCAATTAAGATGTTATTCTGTTAGCAGCAATCGATTTATTGCGCCTAATTTTGAGTAACCAACTTGACGTGCCTTCACCAGCCAAGCTAATTCACGTTAGGCCTACGAGCCATGAAATCGACAATCGAATTCAGAATCAGCGGCGTCTAATGAATCAATTTTTATTACACACGTTATTTCAGAGAAAGCGACAACCGCAGTCACTTCTCCTAGCTTACGAACTTCACGCGTTACCACGAATCAAGCCGAGTTTGGTACTCGGAGAGCCGCCGCTTCGATGGGTGCCGCCATGTTTGTTGACGCAAAACTTTTGCGGTTGCTTTTGGGGCTCCCGCTAAATCGGCGAAATAGCGTGCCCAACGCAAAACTCAAACGCAGTTAGCGTCTTGCGCATGCGCAGTGGTGTCGACGCTGTTTCTTTGGGGCCCCAAACGTTTTGGGGCCCCAAACGTTTTGGGCCCCCTATTCTAAAACTCTCTAATGCCGTGGAACGTTTACAAAATGAACGCCGTTCCCTCTGCCGTTCCTTCGTAAACCTAACGATTTACCGTTACAGTTCCACCGACCCTTAATGGAACGGCAGCGTTCCTCCGTTCCTCCCAAAAAGAGCTAGTTCCAGGAAGGCCGTTCCGTACAACTCTGCTCTACACTAGCGTTCCACGCTGAGCTGCTGTGTGTATGCGATGGTCTGAGCGGAACGGGCAGTTAATTACCGAACCAACGTTATCTAATAGTTTGCCGGGCGCTGACTAACTGTACCGGCGGTTTCCTGCCGATCTCGCTTATCTCGGGCATCATCGCGGTGCGTAGGGAGCCTACATGCAATCCTAGCGGTGCGACGCCTGTAACGCCTCCTGGCGGCGCTCATCACGGCAGCATTCTTAGACGCCTGGTAGCTGCCGCGGTGCTGTTCCTTCTGGTCAGCACGAGTTGCCTCGTGTGCTGAGTCGCGCCAACGGGTCGCACCCGCACATAGCTATAGAATACCATCTGTGGAGTCCAAGCACGACACTCAATGTTTCGCGCTCCTCGGCAGAAACTGCCAAATTGTTTTGTTTGTTTTCAGCGACGATTTCGGAACAAGCGGGCTTTTTCAGAAGCCGCAGTTTCCGTACTGTCACAGTTAATAAACAAGCGAAGCATTTCATACCTTAAAGCGAAAGCTATCGGTGGCGTCGGCCAACCAGAAAACAGAACCAAATAGAAACGCTACCTTAATTGTGCGCCCCTGATCGCTCTTTCGCGCTACGCTGACCGAATGGACGCTTAATCACGGAAGAATTAGTACCGCACAACGGATGATCCCCTCCCTACTCCTCCTCCCCTTCTCTGAAACAAACAGCCTGTTCTCGTTTCCAAAATGTTGCAGAGAAGAACACCTTTCCTCTTCACAGTAACTCTCACTTTGATCGGCTGGCATGAGCCCTTGTATTCTCCGTACTGCACTGAATCAGTGAGACCCACCTAGTTTTTTGCCGTCCTCGACTGCGCTTTCCTTCTCTTGGTATCTATTCTGTTCGTCCACCGGTTATCCATCCTACGCATTACATGGCCTGCCCAGCTCCATTTTTTCCTCCTAATGTCAACTATAATATCGGATATCCCCGTTTGCTCTCTGATTCACACCGCTCTCTTCCTGTCTCTTAACGTTAGGCGTAACACTTTATCGTTCCATCGCTCTTTGTGTGGTTCTTAACTTGTTCTCGAGCTTCTTTGTTAACCTACAAGTTTCGGCCCAAATCTTAGCACCGATAGAATGCAATGATTGTACACCTTTCTTTTTCATTACATTGGTAAGCCCCCAGTCAGGATTTGGCAATGCCTGCCGTATGCACTCCAGCCCAATTTTATTCCTCTATAAATTTCTTTCTCATGATCAGGGTCCCCTGTGAGTACTTGACTTAGATAAACATACTCCTTTACAGACTCTAGAGGCTGACTGGTGATCCTGAATTCTTGTTCCTTTGCCAGGCTATTGAACATTGTGTTTGACCTTTGCATATTAATCTTCAACCCCACTCTTACACTTTGTCGGTTAAGGTCCTCAATCATTTGCTATAATTTGTCGCCATTGTTGCTGAATAAGACATTGTCATCTGCAAACCGAAGGTTGCTGAGATATTCGTCGTTGATCCTCACTCCTAAGCCTTCCAAGTTCACAGTCTAAGAGCATGAATACTTCTAACCATGCAGTGAATAAAATTGGAGAGATTGTGTCTCCTAACCTGACCCCTTTCTTGACAGGTAACTTTCTACTTTTCTTGTGGAAAACCAAGGTTTATGTGCAATCCGTGTAGATATTTGCCAAGATATTCACGTATGCCTCCTGTACTACTTGATTACGCAATGCCTCTATGACTGCTTGTATCTCTACTGAATCAAATGCTTTTTCATAATGTATGAAAGCCATATAGAGAGGTTGACTGAACTCCGCAGATTTCTCAATTACCTGATTGATGACATGGATATGATCCATCGTAGAATATCTCTCCTGAAGCCAGCCTGTCCTCTTGGTTGGCTGAAGTCAACTGTTGCCCTGATTCTATTGGAAATTATCTTGGTGATTATTTTATACAATACTGAAGGCAAGCTAATGGGTCTATAGTTCTTCAATTCTTCAATGTCTCCCTTCTTATGGATGAGTGTAATGTTGGCGTTCTTCCAGCTTTCTGGTACACTTGAAGTCGTGAGGCATTGAGTATAAAGGGCCGCAAGTTTTTCTGTAATATGTTCCTCTAAAAGTACATGTGTACTGTCTATGCTGCCTGGGTAATCAAGTCTGTTGTCGCTCGGCTGTAGACAATCTGAAGGGGACGCCAGAAGCCTATGCTACGTATCTGTACCACTTACGGACATCTTATGGGTTACATTGTATGTTGTGTGGGTACCGGACTAGACTCGCCTGCGTCTCGTCTATAGACAGTCTACAGGCAATCTGTAATATTAGCCTAAAAGCCTATGCTACGCCCTTATACCATTATAGCCACCTTATAGATTATGTTGCTTGCAATTTGCGTCAATTTGCATATTTCGCTTCCAATTTTGCTACATCCAACCACGTATTCGTGGTATATAAGTGTTTTCGCCGAAAACAAAAGGTTGGGGGAGGGGGACGTGTTCACGATTACGGCCGCTGCCGAAAATTTCATTCAGCGGCGAAGTAGAATACACTTGATTACTTCAATAATAACTCTGTGTTTGTCTGGTTGAGCTCGGCACCACTAAGTGGCGCCACCAACCCGGCCTCTCGCGTTTACGTATCCGTTAACCCGGTGGTCTGCAAACAGTAAGTTTGCGGATAAACTACAACACTCTTTTAATGCGCTAGCATTAGGAGTGTCGATGTGGAAAAGTTGCATGTATGTATGTGTGTATATATACTTGTATGTATGTATGTATGTATTTATGCATGCATGCATGCATGCATGTATGTATGGTGTATGTACGTATGTGCGTATGTATGCGTGCGTGCATGTATATATGTATGAGTGCATGCATGTCTCCTTCTTTCTGGGGTTTTACGTGCCAAAACCAGTTCTGATTATGAGGCACGCCGTAGTGGAGGGCTCCGGATTAATTTTGACCAGCTGGGGTTCTTTAACGTGCACTACAACGCAAGCACACGGGCGTTTTTGCATTTCGCCTCCATCGAAATGCGGCCGCCGTGGCCGGGATTCGATCCCGCGACCTCGTGCTCAGCAGCGCAACGCCTTAACTGACTGAGCCACCCCGGCGGGTGAGTGCATGCATGTATGTATGTGTATGTAGGTATGTATGTATATGTGTATGTATGTATGCGTGCATGTATGCATGTATTTATGTATGTATGCATGCATGAATGTATGTATGTATGTATGTACGTGTGTGTATGCATGCATGCATGCATGCATGCATATATGTATGTATGTATGTATGTATGTGTGTATGTATGTATGTACGTATGTATGTATTTATGTATGTATGTATGCATGTATGTATGTAGGTATGTATGTATGTATGTATGTATGTATGTATGTATGTATGTATGTATGTATGTATGTATGTATGTATGTATGTATGTATGTATGTATGTATGTATGTATGTATGTATGTACAGTGCAACTACCGGTGGTCTTCTCCGCACCACCGTCAGTTGCACTTGGCTCCTCGAAGTGGCAGGACGTGTGTCCAGTGAACTCCTGAATAAAATTTTGCAATGGGGATAACGCTGTCGAAATCATAGATCCGGAACCTCAAAAGAGGCGCTACGCAATGCTATCGCATTCTCTCTCAGCTCACCGCTAAATCGCCACTGAATTTTTTTTTTTTTTTTTTTTTTTTTACAACGGTAAAGCCTTGATGAAGAGCAAGTTCAGCAGCGCGACACAGTTGGAAATTTCGCAAGGACAGACTGTCCCTGCGGCTGGTTCTGCGTCGCGCTGCTTAGTCTGCGTCTTCACCAAAACTCACCGACCAACCCCAATCGAGCCACAGGGTTGTGCAACCCTTCACTTCCGTACGTGCCCGATCCTTTTCGCGCGCACGTGTAGTATATTTCAGGCAGCGCAGGCGGGCGCGTTCCGCTCGGTGCCTTCAGTCTATACACAATCCGCTTCGCTTCTTTCTTCCCTCGCTAAACCCCGGTTAGATGTCGAGAAGCTCTCGCTCTTACGAGATGCCGAATGCGAGCACGAGTTCGTGCGTGCGTGCGTGCGTTCTTGCGCGTATACGTGTATGTATACAGCGTTCGCAGGGCGTGCGCTCCCCTCCAGCGAAGCGGCTCCGAGACGCGGCGGTGCGCGGTTTCGCCGGCGCAAATAGACCGCGCCCTGCCAGCAGCGCGAGCACGTATATATGCTATATAGCGAATGCGCATGCGAGAGAGTCGACGCCGAGCGCGCACTGGTTCGGGAAGGGGGTTTATGCCTATCCTCATATACTACCGCATACACTCGAGTAAGAGCCGCAGCACTTTTCGTAAGGGGAGTATACCCTCACCTTCGCAGCTGCTCGGAAATTCGAAACGATATTGACAGTCACTCAAGTATCCTTACGTCACTTGAATGCGAAATCATCATCATCATTATCATCATCATCATCATAATCATAATCAGCCTTTATTTATGTCCACTGCAGGATGAAGGCCTCTCCCTGCGATCTCAAATTACCCCTGTCTTGCGCTGGCTGACTCCAACTTGGGCCTGCAAATGTCCTGCAGAATGAATTCGCTAACCTCTAATTCGCTAGCCAAACGCAATATCACGATCCAGTTTAGTGCGCAGAGTAGTGCAAACCAAGGGCAACTTAAGAGGTGCACTGACAGGTTTGACGAGAGGTTCGATGCAATGCTCTGTCTGAATCGCGGTGTTAATTACTGTTTCTTGTACCAGAAGGCCGTGAACTAGATACTAACCGACGTGGAACAAATATTTCAGTTTCAATGCCTTAACGCGTCGTCTACAAGATGTTCGTATCCGTAATTAATTTAATCTTTGCAATAATGACGATCGGCCTGGTGTGACTTGGAACATTTGTGCTTACGCGTCCAAATTTCTTTCTGCAAACTTGGTGCCGTTTTTCCGGATCAATGAATCTCGTGTTTTTTTTTTATGTGGAACACTTTATTTTGCAAGAAACTCACATCTAAGCCCCTGCTCCTAGTGCAGATAATCTATGTGACAAGGTAGACATTAGCAGCAAGAAAAGATTCGATAATAATTTCGCTAATTACTTACTGTCCCGACGTGGGAGCCGCCTGCGTCATCCTAAGGGTTGATCTTCAGGACCTGAATAAAGTTTATCATACCAATTACTGAGAATGTGCTAAATAATTTGTACTACTCACTTTAGTAATTAGTGCACACGTTGTAATTGCAAAAGCGACATCGATAAGTAGCGAAGTCTTCTATGCTTAAGCCTTAAAATGGGCTGCGAAGTACATCGGCGTTCAAGTTAACATTTTCCCAAAAGCGTGCCTCTAACGGTTGGGAGTTATCTTAAGCCGAACGCCGAGGCATTCTTTAGCACATTTTTGGGACGGATATCTCGAAAGTGACGCTAGTTTTCGCAGACACCTCTTGGCTACTCCTCTGTTTAAATTTTGCAATCATGTCAATGTGTTCTGGGGTTAGCAACTAAAAATTTATTTAGCATATTTTAGTCAATTAGCGTAATCGTTGATATTTTTGTTGCTGATGTCCGTCTAGCCCCTTAACCTACCTGCAAAAAACGGCAGGGGTCGAGATACGGTAGTTCCTTTTAAAATAAAGTGTTCCACATCAAAAGAAATACCTGGTGTACACTGTGCCCCAGTAAAGTGCCTGGACACCTGGTCTGGACATACGGCTTTTCAGATGCCGCAACTTAGTGGACTTACATATGTACGCACTTCCTCTTTGTCAGAATCATAATCTATCTATCTATCTATCTATCTATCTATCTATCTATCTATCTATCTATGTATGTATCTATCTATCCTACCTATCTATGATCTATCTAATCTATCTATCTACAAAAACAGTTGAGTCAGTGGTATGGTAGTTTCTTTAAAATAAAGTGTCCCGCATTAGAAGAAACATCTAGCTACTATAATTCTGGAGTACATAATAAGAGCGCTGAGTAATAAATCACGACCGAAGGGGATAAAGAAAGGTGTGGTCCTTACCCGAGTGCATACGGCATATATCTGGCCGTGGGGGGCGGCTAAGTATAGCGCGCGCACCGTGATAAGGGAAACAACCGCATGCGCGAACGCGGGCCTCCCCCGCGCAGTATATAAGTATACGACGACGGCGACGTAACGAGACTTTGCGTGAGTTGAGCGCGCGCGCTTACGTGCACCTTGAGCTTCCGCGTAACGTGCCGGTGGGAACGTTGCGCGCGCGCTGCCTGCGTCTTGGAAATCTGACAGACCCACTTCTCCATCCTCCAAAGCGTTTACTTTACTAGTGTGTTGAAAGTCATTTCACCATCTGTCTCTCTACTCTGTACAGTTACTAACATATTCTTCGCACTAGCGTGCGAAGTCGCACAAGCGTGCTAAGTTAATTGAGCAAAAACTTTAGGGACGCTTAAGCTACGCTTTTAAGAGTAGAACGCGATAGCATTCAAGGGTCCCTGAACTGCATTCTCACACTTCCCGGGAAAATCAGCTGACGCAACCGCAATCTTTACCGGGAAACGTTTGCGGCGAACGCCATGCACGAAGGCGAGCTTTCTGCAACTTTTTTTCCCGCACGGCCGGCGCCGCCTTGCCGCGTATGCGTGGAGGCGAGCGCCATCTAGTGGTGCTGCAAGAACCAAGCCCCGCGCGCTGTGCTGTGACTGGTAGACAATTTTCGCTCGTGGTCAACGCACAGTCAACGCCGCATTTTCTGCGAAACGGGGCCCTTCAAGCTGTCACTTTAATACGCTCAGGAAAAAAGACCGGCAGGACCCATCTCGTACCGGCTGTCGACATAATGCGATTGGGATTAAGGCTATGTGGCGACATATCGTATTGCTGAAGACACCTTTATTTACAGTTTGTAGGGGAAGAAGTAAGCTTATGATACTAATACACACACACACACACGCCGCAGAGCCACCACAGACCACAGCGTCTATACACCTTCGCACGCTACAAGGAAAGCTTCACTAAACGCGGCATCCCGACCGCAGCCAATTTTTAGTCGTCTGGCACTGTACAATTCGGGTTCAGCATATGTCTGACCTCGAATTAACTACGACGCTATTGCTTTGTCAATAGTGCCGATATTGCGGAAATAAACCTTTTTTTTATCATTGGGAAGTACAAGTGTGCGCGTATCACTTTTATCAATCGGACATGTGGCCGTGAATTAGGTACGCTCGCAGTAAGCCGATAGAGGTTAGAAAGAAGGAAAGATACCGACACCAAAGTTGGGGGGGGGGGGGAGTAGGCACAGATTGTTATCGCATTAAATAACAGCCCAAGATGAGGACCACGCATTGAAAGACGGAGCAATACAGCGCCTGCGCTGTTTCGTCCTTCATCTAGTGGTTCTTTTGCCGCGCTTTGTGTTTTGAATGCGATTAACATTCTTTGGTAATGCACTATTTTTTTTTCGGCATGTCCGCAGGTACCTAAGCTCGTTTACGCCAAATTGGGCCACTGAATATGTGCTTGAATCGGCAACTTGGATAACTGGGTGCGTATGTGCAACTGGATATGTGACACAAGGTGTGTGAACATTCTTGGCCGATCCTCCAGAATGCGTATGCGTCACTGGGGAGGTGCCCGGAGAGACAGGCAGACCAAAAGGTGAGTAGTGAATTAGGCAACAGAAAATTTGGAGAACGCTTGAGCTTCGCCTTTAAGAGTGGAACGCGATAGCATTGAAAGATCCCTGACTGCTTCTCACGCTTCCCGGCAACTGCAGCATGATGTAATCGTAATGTTTACCGGGAAACGCTGGCGGCGAACGCAATTCACGAAGGCGAGCTTTCTGGTAGAAACGCGGTCTCTTGCGTGGGCCGATCTTCTGTTGTTGTTTCGCAGTTTTAATATTTCAGTCTGAGAAGATTTAACATAAAAGGCATGCGCTGTCGGTGTCTTGTTTCATGACTTTTTTTGGGGGGGGCTGCCATTCCCACAATTCCGAAGAATAACTTTGTGAAGAATGTACAACAGTAAGGTATGAGCAACTTTAGTGATAGAAGAACTTTAGGGTAGTATAGAATATGTACGGCAATTTTCGCTCACGGGACGCTAACGCCGGCGCCGGATGCCGACACCGGAATTTCTGCAACACGGGGCCCTTAACTCTTTCTCTACCATGGCGAAAATAGGTGTTTTTTGTGTGTTACGGTAGATTTTTTTCTGAAGGAACTACTGAACACAATATTTAATGTAATATATAAAATGAAAGCAAAATGAATGCAATTTTCACGCACAAATGTTTTATGAATGAGATGTATGTCATAAAAAGATATAAATTGTTAAAATCAAGATTGTGCGATAAAATTGAACAAAGTTTGTAAAGGCACGCTTGTATCTACTAAGAAAAAAATGTTACGACAATTATGAGATATACAAAATGTATTGTTCTCTATTAGGCACTATATCCAAAAAAATCAAAGTTTTTTATTGAACAGGTATTTCGCTAAAAAATTTTCACTGCAAGCGCTACAGTTGGGCTTGCCGGGCTGCGGCCGCCGATGTTCCGGGCTGATTTGCGTCGTCGTCGCCTTCATACTCAAAGTCCGACGAAAAGTCAGCATCCTTCTGACTCGCTGCTATTCGATGTATCGATAAGATCAGCCGCAGAGGCAGCGGAATCGCGATAACTGCGATCACCCGAAGCGCGCGCGCCGCTTCCGGAGCCGGACATTTTTGCGTTCTGCTTTGGCGATCGCGAAACTTCGGAGCGCGTATAAATATCACCGCTCGGCGAGAAAAAAAATGAACTGCTTAGAAAACAAAAATATAGTTTCTCCTCTTTCACGTCCGATGGCGCAGTGTGTCCGTGAGCGGCGCGGGAGGTCTCGAAACCGGCTTTTCAAACCATTCATAGAGGGCTAACCATGCCCAATGGGCGCGGTACAGAAAGAGTTAACGCTCTCGCGTTAAAATGGAAAACGGCAGGCTACACAGATATAAAAAAGTTCGCACTTTCGCCCGAAAGGCAAAGCATCGACTGCGATGGCAAATGAGTAGACAGCTATACGAAGTAAAGATATAGCAGTTTTATCGGCCGTATAAACTTGTAAACATAGGTTTACTAACTAAATTAACAAGCATGGTGTCGCGCGCGCAAGCAAACATGAACACATATCTCACTCGATGACCGCGGAAACTCGCTGTCAGAACGCTGGAGTGAGGAAGCGCGGCTGCAGCAGCGAACGAATTGACCTTCGTGCTGTCTGGCATCAACGAGAACTACTCCGCGAAAACACAGCGCACGGCGGACCCTGTCCCCGTCGCAGAAGCCCTTGCGCGCGACGGAAGACGGCGCGCTTCCTCCCCGCTTTCCTCCCTCGCGCGCGCGAAATTGAGCCGCCATCGGCGGCGCACCCTCGCACGCTTTCCCTCGCACATACAGCATACGGCGCGCGGCGACGATGTTATCGCCCTTGGACTTTATACGGAACCTTGCGGCAACGGCGACGCCAACGGTAGAAATGTGTATGGTGCGTATATATAATTGCTGTCGCAAAAAAAATGCCCGCATCAAAAGCAACCGAGTGTGGACAAAGAAGAATTGAAGTTAAAAGAATGATACCAGAGCGCGCATTGAGAGAGAAGCGTATACATAGAAGTGAAGATGTCGGTAACAGAAAATTGAATACGTCAGCTACATAGAAGTGAAGATTTCAGCAATACGGTGTGCAGGGTTTGTAGAGATCCTTCAATTCCTTCAAAACCCTTGAATTTCGAGAAATAAAAAAAATGCAAGCGCCTTTAAAACTCCTTGAAAATAAATGTGCTTCTTAATTTCCTTGAAGAGTGGGGTTGGGGGGCAATTTTTGAACAATCAGAGTAACAAAATCCGCACAGGGGCTACGCCATGGACCCTGTCTATCGGGGCAAAAAAATCTTAGGTTACTTTTTTTTTTAGAGTGTCGCTAAAGAAACGCTGCGATGTGGCTTGTTCACAGCCACCAACGGCAGGCTTGTATAAACCACCATTTAGATCGTGGAACATATACAATGCCAGATCATGTGACCAGGCCGTGGTACTTATCTTGCGCTGCTAGTTCACACCAAAGCCATTGTGGTTCCATCTTTCAAGCCGTAGGCTCTAGAAATGTCTGGCGAAAATTAAATCTCAGACACTTGGTTTTAACACGACAAGTGTCCTTGGCTGAAGTCCGACACTGTACTAACCACCGCGCCAGACGGTGATTGACGCCATTACAGAGGGATAGTCAGCTTAGTAAAGCGACCTGAACAGATTGAAGCGTTTGTCCAACTGAGCAGCTGCTTTGCTGCAAGAAATTACGGCTAAGAAGAAGGAAATCTCAATATTTTTAGTATGCATGTTTTAGTTTAGCATGCATGCATCCTGGCGGTCTTTCGCCCTCCTTGAATGTTGGCCTTTGGCATCCTCGTAGTCCTTGAATTGTCCTTGAACTTTGAGTAAATGTTCTGCATGAACCCTGGGTGTGTCTTTACATTGCTTCAATGGTAGTCGCATTAACTTCCACATCCATCGCGAGATGGGTTCTCTCTGACTTTGTTTTTAATATAAAGTTTGTGTAGGCAATTTTATACAGACGCCATTTTTGCGCCTAGACTGTCCCGCAGGCTTAAACAAATGTAATGTAGACGGATTTGCCTTCTTTTAGACTTCTTCCTATGTCTGTAGAAAGGCTGTACTAAGGCAAAGGTAGTGTTCTTATCAAATATCCAAACGGGTTCGCTACCACTTTCGTACTCATCATGACTACTTTATATATATATATATATATATATATATATATATATATATATATATATATATATATTGCTCCCATTACTTCTCCGCAAAGCCAGGTAGCTGGTCATAAATTCCCCTCAAGCCGACCTCTAGGCGGTTTCTTCATAAGAATGATATTGCCACGAGACAGTGAAGGGGCTGCTACTGTCGGTCGGACGAAGACGACGGCGACGAAGTGGCCAGAGGCGCGCGACAGCCTTGCATCCGTCGCTGCTGCTTGTCCCCCTAAACCTTGTATATAGCCATACTCACTCCCTAAATAAATGTTATCCCTGTAACAATATTAAAGAAATACAAGGTTCGATCCTTTGTTCATTCTTTCTGATAGTATTTCTGCTCATTTACCGTCTACTACCGCGGCATTATTGCCCCACACACATTAGAAACTTCACCGATGCGCACACCTGGTCCACTACGCTCTCCTGTTAGGCTTTACCTCGACACGTATTCTTTCGATAACGCCTGTAGCGTTAGTTTCCAAATAGACCGCAGGCTGCAGCAACACAAGCGTGCTTGAGTTCGCGCTACTACGTACTACACAAGTGACGTGCGCTAATGATTAACCCGCGGACAGGACAAGACAGTGCAGGCTTGCCCCCCAGACTTTTAAAAGCTGCTCTTAACAGTCTTCTTAACGTTCGACGCTATAGTATTATTCCAGCTTGTCCCGGTTGTTAACAATTGACTTCCCTTTCTGAGATCTTACGCAAGCTTTCTCTTTGGGATGCTGCGCGGAATCCGGTTACGCGTCACGCAGCACTTAGAAATATCAGCCGTTAGTCTGCGAAATCCGAGTGCGATCCAACGCGAATATACCGCGCAATCTCCGATGCGGACTCTATGTAAGAAGATTCGAATTCCAGCCGCATTGAAGTGAAACTGCTCGACCAGTTCGGTGCAAGATCTCCAACCGAAGCTATAAGGCGACCAAGGGCACACGGAAAGCGAAGATTTGCCTTAATCGCCTTACGCACGAGCTAGCGAGCGACGGTTTGCTCTTTCATGCGGGGGAAAACTGATGAAAAAACAAAGAAAGATCAATAAATAGATAGATAAATGAACAAACACACAAAGACATGCAAAGACAAATTCGAGGCACGTATCCTTCCCACGTCCAGCGGGAACAGCGGCCTCATTCGACACGGGCGCCACCACGCGGAGCATCCGGGATTCTGTGTGTGATCAGTGGCAACAGAAAGAAGCTTAAGGAACGTCCCTGATTTACTTTCTTTTTTTCTTTTCAACTGATCCTTCATTTCCTTTTTGCGTCTGCGTTATTAAGTCTACATGCGCAGATTGCGTCACAACCCTGTGATGTAGGAACGTTGGGAATTGTATCTCTTTCTTTTCGTCTAGATCGAGCCGTCTTTATCGAGTGCTTCCTTTTCCATACCCCCCCCCCCCCCCTCCCTCCAGTAAAACTGCTCCCTCAGTGCGGACATACGACAGCGTCTGGTCCACTGACGTATGTTGCAAGAGCGTCGCTCACGTTTTGATATACCTTATAGCATCGTGGCTCTGTAGACTATTAGGAGCAGGAGGAGTCTGGAAACCTCCGTGGCAAAAGGGCCGCAGTGCACCAGGTGCTTTCGTCGTATATGGATATAGCGATTTCGAGAGCATTTCGTTATTTTCGGAGCCGGTTATACGCGACGGGAGGTTGCGTAAGCTGGCACTTAGAAAATCTCAGATATGGTATTCGTGAAGCGGGATACGTATAATACGCCGGTGCTAGCTATAGCGCATTGAGACACACTTTATCGGCTCGACCAGCTATAGCTGTTCCGGATGATTTTGACTGACTTATCTGTATAACCTTGCACGAAGAAGTTGCATTTACCTGCACAGTGAAGAGTTTCGCTTTAGCTGCTGGAGGGTTCGGTGTTGATCGTACAGTATATGATAAACAGCATGATCAAATCCATGACGATAATCTACAATATTGCATTCTACCTTGTGTTTAATGTGCATCCTAAGCATTCTGTGCTTTTTTTTAACTGCGCGGGAATTTAGAAGTAACGCTTTCTACAGTTACTAATATTTCATTGCTATAAGCTATATATTTTCTTTTTCTTTAGAGTCAAAGTATCGTTGTTTTTTATAGCTGAGGAAAAAGGGCATCTTTTATATGCATTCAATTAAAAAAAGTTATCGGATATGCTGGTATCACTAGCAACTTTTAGTCACGCTTTACAAAGCTTACATGCTTAACTTATGATTCAGCTAGCGGGGGTTACATCCGGTCTAATCTTGCAGTCGTGCCCACTCGCCCTATTCCTTGTGGACCCGTCGTGGTCAAACGTGGTGGGCACGAATTGGCATCCCTCTGCCTTGCTACTCGAGTCTCTTCACGTCATTTCTGAACCCTACGTGTCGAACACGGGGACGCGATAGCCGAGCAAGCGTCAAATTTCAGGAAAAATTGTAACAGTTGTCGCTTTTATAAGTCCGGATAAACACCAGTTTGAGTTTCATGCGTGGTACTACCTATTATATCTGTGTGGGCTCTCTCAGGCGCGACCATTGCCGTACGGATCGATAAACGTATTGCTGCACCTCTCCGAACGCCGAGAATCGACAAAAGTACTGCCGAGTTGCACCGCTCTGAACGTTGAGGATCGACAAACGTACTCCCGTGTTGGCACCTCTCTGAAAGGCCGAGGGGGAGGCTAAATTTAGCTCCGATTGCGTTATGCGTGTCGTGACAAGGGCGCCGTCTGTGAATGCGATGTTGTGTTATCGAGTAATGGCTTCTTTCCTCTACACAATGGTAACGAAGTAAGACGGATCGGGTAGTAAAAGTTGCAAAGTTATATGCAATATGTAACGTTACATGCGGTTTCAGCAAGCGACTCCCCCCCCCTCTATGCTGGCCGAAATGAACGACGTTTCACATGAAAAAGCTCTGAAATTTGTGCGTCAACGATGGTCAAGCTCGGTAACTCGGCTACAACTTATTTACACGCCCTTGACGAATCTTCGTGCGAACGAGCGAGTGAATGAATTAAACGTCACAATATATATTTCCACAGTCTGTATAGCAACACACTCGTGACTTTTTCTGAAGTTTGTAAATTCTTTACAGAACTATATATCGACCCGTGGAATCTTGGTCTTACACTTTTCACCTGCTAGTGTATCTGCGACCTTCTAAAAAATATATTATGCAGATCTCACGCACTGTAAAAATCGATGTTGTGCGAAGATTTTGCGGGTAGCTCACTATCCAGCATTGTTTTGGGTTCATCAAAGCGTTACCAGATGGAGCAACATGCTTGTGTAAGCAATTGTGTGTGTGTGTGTGTGTGTGTGTGTGTGTGTGTGTGTGTGTGTGTGTGTGTGTGTGCGTGTGTGTGTGCGTGTGCGTGTGCGTGTGCGTGTGTGTGTGTGTGTGTGTGTGTGTGTGTGAGGCGAGCGTGCGCATGCGCGAAATACATGTCTGTGATGACAGCTGCAATACGACGACGGTGTCGATGGCGATGGAATGACTGACTTGAGGTAATTAGCGAGCAAACATTGCAACCTGTTCCTTTACAATTTGCGCGGATCCCGGAGGCTGTGCAATGTCGTACGGTGTCTATAATGCTACAGGGAGTATTCACATGACGTCACGTATACGTCATTTATTAGTCCTAGTCACAGTTTCCACTGTGCTGCTGAGGATAATCGGATCTGGATAACGCCCAGCATTTTACCCTGTTGGCTGTACTACAATGTGGCGACCTCCGTGACGTCAGTGAATACTCCCTAAAGCGGCTACGAGGAAAGTAGCGGTAAATACGGGCATCTCCCGGTGCAAGGGAAGACAGCGTTTCAATGCGCTGGCTGCTAGAAGGGGTGAGCAAACAGGCCCACTCTCGCTTTTATGAGAAAGCAACTTGTTGCTATATGCGACGTGACGAATTCGGAAGACAGTGACAATTATTTGCGTGTTCCATTCCTATAGGTCTGCGGCCTAATGGGAACTGGCCCACACGCAGTTGTTGCTATGGCGATGGGACGCACTTGCCAATGGTCTCAAATAGTCAATTGACGTTGGCTTCAGAGAAGTACCTATGCGTCTGTGGCCAAAATGTTTCAGCATTGAGCTCCTCTGCAGAGATACCCGGGCCCGATCCCACCATCAGACGCGGAAATATTTATTGAAGAGGCCTGAAACGAGGACGGACAAGAACATATGTACCTACCTACCGCTGATTGCCATGGCATGAAGCAAAGAATGCTTCGCATTTAAACTTCTCCCGGAAGTCTGTGGATTACAATAGGCAAAAGAAAAAACTTCACCAACTTTGTCTGTCGACACTGTATAGACTTTAGTTGGTCAAAATTCTGCAAAGGAGGAAACTGTCTACGAAAAGCAACAGACAGTCCACACGCTCTCCAAACTTATTTTCATGAGTGTGAAATGTGCACCTCGTCTGAGGTCACACGTTTGACCCGACGACCTCGTTCAGTTCGTTCGTTTGAGAATACGAAAGCGAGCGCACGCACGCAGAGTGGCACTGTAACCTAATAATTTGATTCCAGTCGACTGGAGCGAAACCGGTTGCCTCTAGAAAAGAAATTCGTTTAAGTATAAAACTACCGTTGACTGAGAACAAAAAATTATTAAAAAATGCCCTCATTCGGCGCTCGGACCAGTTAAATTCTGAAAGAAAACAGTTTTGTCGGGGACGCACTTTCGTTTTCCCCGAGTTGCATGCTAATTCGGCCTTGAGCCAATTTTAGTTGCCATTTCCTTAACGCGCGCCTGTGTTTTGTTTAGTACGGCTGTGTCTTTCGCAGTACTGCAAGCGTAGCAGTTTTCAAGTTTCGAGAGAATTCGTGGGCCGGTGCTAAACAGGGTCTCTCCTAAGCACGATATGTGCTTGCGGCCACGCACCAAACTTTAAAACTTCAGCGAAGTTTTTGCAGAATCTCGTTCAAACGTGGACGCCCCACCCCTTACTTTCGGGAGCAAGAAACGAAAACGTTGAGGAAAGTTACTCAAAAAAATACGAAATACTCTACTAAAAGTGTCACTGAAAACAGCAATGGCCGGCCTGATGACGTCAGCGACAATGACTGACAACCGCGGTGAGGACAACTATACATGTTAAACGTTTAAAATTGAATAAGGGTGTGCATCGGTCTATAACTCACACCCTTACATCCTTTTTGGGTGTATTGATGTGAGTGATACGCCGATTTACACCCGGCTTCGTTCTTAAGGGTGTCAATTGTTTTACAGTGTACGGCGACGAACGACACCGCCAACAGTATGGACGATGCCCAGGACGATGCTCCGGACTGTCGGTTAGCCTTCGGCGCGACTTGTTCTTTCTGGCCCTGCCCCAGCTGCTCTCGATGGCCTACCGCACTTTTCGCGTAGTTGTGCCGGACTGCTCTCGTCAAGAGTTCTTGCTTGTAAGCTTTCGCGCATTCATACGAAGTGGCGTGACGCGTACGCTCGAACGAACTTGGGTGTAAACGAACGAACTTGAAATAAGGGTATAAATCGGTGCATAACTCACACTCTTACACCCCTAAAGGGAACAAAGGTGTAAATTTGTGTATAAATCACACCCTTAGAATATTTTTGGGTGTAAGGATGTGAAGCATAACTGCGAGTCGGCCTAGTTGGAACAGATTCATTTTCTTAAATTTTTGCGCGCAAACAAACAGGGACGAAGAAAAGGAGACACAAGGACGAGCGCTTTAATTTAAGAAAATAAGGATGTGAGTTATGGACCAGTTTACACCCTTACGAGAATATATGGGTGTAAATTGGTGCATAACTCACACCCTTGCACCCTTAAAGAGAACAAGGGCGTAAATTGGTGTATAACTCACGCCCTTAGACTCTTCATGAGTGTAAGGATGCGGGTTATAGACTAATGTACACCCTTAGAAGGAAATAGGCTGTAAATAGGTGCACTACTCACTCCCTTATACCCTTAAAGGGAACAAGGATGTAAATTTGTGCATAACTCATACCCTTAAACTCTTTATGGGGGTAATGATGTGAGTTATAGACCAGTTTACACCCTTAGAAGGAAATTATGGTGTAAATCTGTGCATAACGCACATCCTTGCACCCTTAAAGGGAACAAGGGTGTAAATTGGTGTAGAACTCACACCCTTAGACTCTTTTTTGAGTGTAAGAATGAGTTATAGACCAGTTTACACCTTCAGAAGAATAAAGGTGTAAATCAGTACATAACTCACACCCTTAACGGGAACAGGGATGTAAATTGGGATTGTAAGGGTGTGTAAAATCACTACCTTACAATCATTTTGGGTCTAAGGATGTGAGTTATAGACCAGTTTACACCCTTATTCACCTTTAAGGGTATGAGTGAGTGAAATAAGAACTTTATTTTGGTCCAGAGAAGACGCAGGGGAGACCCCGCGCCTCGCGGCTAGTCCCACGTAGGGACCGCGAAGCCGAGCTTGACGGCCCGATCGCGGGCACTCTGGACGGCCAGGGTTTTGGTCGTTGAGTTCTGGACGGCCAGGGTTTGGTCGTTGAGGGTGTGAATTATTTTAGTGTATGAGTCCACTTCATGACGAAAACACGTTCCGCCGTTCCATGGTGTGCGTGGGATGGGCATAATTTTCTTTCTTTCGTGGGTCCAAACAGTGCTTGTACGAAGCTATTTGCAGGAGACACGTTCCTCACGGCAGCGTGCGGCGTACAAACCCGGCAATACATAGTTTCGTACAAAACAGAAAATACCCGCCGTGGTTGCTCAGTGGCTATGGTGTTGGGCTGCTGAGCACGAGGTCGCGGGATCGAATCCCGGCCACGGCGGCCGCATTTCGATGGGGGCGAAATGCGAAAACACCCGTGTTGAAACCCGGTTGACTGAGAACAAAAAATTGCTTGTGACGCAGGCCATCAAGAGCAGCTGGGCGAGGGCCAGAAAGAACAAGTCGCGCCGAACGCTAACCGACAGTCCGGAGCATCGTCCTGGTCATCGTCATACTGTTGGCGGTGTCGTTCGTTGCCGTACACTGTAAAACCATTGACACCCTTAAGAACGAAGCCGGGTGTAAATCGGCATATCACTATGCCTCATAATCAGATCGTGGTTTTGGCACGTAAAACCCCATAACTTAATTTTTTAATTTAAAACAGAAAATACTATAATTCTGGCGCTAATGTTTACCACGGGAGCTGCAAGTGTGACGGTTGACGCAGCACAGAAATTATGGGACCTTCTCGATTCAAACGGCTTTGTCTCTTTGCAAATTGGAGCTTTTCAACGAAACATGGCGCTATAAATGCAACAGTTTGCTGTGATTACGCGTGTGCACAGATACCTTAGCTGCCTTCTTGTGCTTAACAGAAGATGCGTGCATGAAAATTTTGAAAGGCAGATTGTGATAACGTCACAAGCACCTTTGAAGCGACAAACATTAAGATATAAAAATGCATATACTGTACCTTTCGTTCCCTTCCTTGTGTATTAATGACACAGCACTGTGCGGCTGAGCCAGAGGAAGAAGATTGTAAATTCTATGCTTCAAAACACAGCGCACGTGCTCGAACTGGCTGACAAAGGAAACGGTCGACCATATGGGAAGGGTTGATACAACGTTGAATTGGTAATGCGCATTATCTCCGTTGTTTCACGGTTATTGCGCCTTCACGACGCTTTACTACATGACACCCGGCAAAAGATAATCGCTCTTCACTGGACCCGCGCTGTGGGCGCGAAATTCGGATTTCAAGATGGTCGTTCTGACGAATTCGTGTGGCACTGTTTCCCACCAGAACGGCGCGTGGGTCGAACCTTATATCGTGAAATAAGGCTGATCAGGGTCAAGCAGATGGCCAGTCATGTGCGCACCGACTGTGGCACCAACCGTGGCACTCTCGTGTGTTCCTCGACGAACTGTAATAGACTACAGGTATGCACCACTTCGACGAAGTGCTATTTTACTCGCTTCACGTACGTGTGTGTGTGGGCCGCGCGGCGCGGAAGTTGGACCTCGGTCGGCGACCACCACAAGCGATAACGCACGGGCGTCGGCGTCGTAATCGGCAGCCTTTAAAGAAAAAAGAAATAACGAGTGCGCTTTTTCGTGCGTCGCGCGCACGCACTCGTCCTTACCCTTACACCCGCCCACGAGTATACGCGTATGCTGGGCGCTTGCGTCACGCGTTTCAGCGTTGCACTGAAGGGACGCGCGTAAGTTAAAGGGCGTCCGATTCGGATCGCGTGCAAAGGGCGTGTGCACGTAACGGTCTTTTGCGGACAACGTGTTTTGGTGACGTACATACGTACTGTGCGTTCTCTTGTTCATCGTCCTCTGCGGGGTGAGTGACCTTCGCCGCGTGTTTCCGCGCACGCTTGCCGATTCTTCGGCGGTACAGTAACTTATACGTGCAGGAAGAGATTGCTCCGAAAGTCGTGGGTTACGCATGCGCAGTCTGTCCCACTCTTAGAGGAAACACACTAGCTATTTCATCGAGAAAAAAAGGCTGATAGCACCCATTATAGGCTGACATCTACGCATTGAAAAAAAAAATTTGCATGCATTCGATCCATAATTCAATTTTAATTAGCCTGGTACCAGCTGTGTATTCCTTCTTTATGTATAACAGACTGTACGGTGACCTTAATCGGTCTTTCACCCGCCGTGGTTGCTTAGTGGCTACGGTGTTGGGCTGCTAAGCACGAGGTGGTGGGATCGGATCCCGGCCACGGCGGCTGCATTTAATTCCATGGAGGCGTAATGCGAAACGCCCGTGTACTTAGATTTAGGTGCACGTTGAAGATCCCCATGTGATCCAAATTATTTGGGAGTCCCCCGCTGCGGCGTGCCTCATAATCAGATCGTGGTTCTCGCACATAATTTTTTTATTATTATTTACTCGGTCTTTGCTTTTAAACTGGGCCAGACCGTACGGTGAGCTTACTGGTCGCTCTATTTTAATGTGTACCAGACTGCAAAGTGACTTAACTAGTCTTTACAGTAGCTTGCCGTTTGATTGTAGCACCTTTAAAGAAATATCTCCAGCTTGACGTTGCTTCGTTATTACTAAAATTTCGAGACGGAATTGCCTGTTTTGGTTCACATCGTTTAATAAAGCCCTTAGCATCATATCTTCACTGGCTTAGGCGTAAAAGGCCGATGCACATCTGTAGCTCACGATCGGAGTAGACAGCATACGTCGACAGACATTCTACCGGATGTTCAAAATTATTAGCTTTCCGGAATTTAAAAAATCGCCTGTGGCAGTATAGGATAATTCTTATCGTTGAGCTGGGTTATTCGATGAGGCGGACATTAGTAGCACGAGAAATCGAAAAACATATTAAACTAATTAAAAATTGACTAATGAACTTCTTAGGCAATTACTTTACGACACATATTGCAATTTACGGATTGTATCCAGTGAGTTTGCAAGACGCATCCACTTGAAATAAATTTCCAGAATGGCACCAGTTTCCAGGTTGGCGTCAGCGGCCAACGGCAGCGCGCGGGCCCAGGATGGCGTCGCATATGCAGGCCGGTCGCGATTGGTCGAGAGCGATTTATCGCTGTTAATAAAACGCAATATGAAATACGCCTTAAACGTACATAAACAGCATTTGCCAACTTTTTAAACCGTTTGAAGCGAGGAAGTACAATTTTAGCACAAAATTAAATAAATAAGAAAAAATGGCATGGCGATACATCCGGTCGTGATAGTTTCGTAGTTTCGTTTTTGGTCAATGCATCGTCACGCGCGCCTGTTCCGCTCTACGGTGTTTGGTTGCGTGTTGCGTGGCTCGGAAAAACGTTGACTTCGCTGGAAACAGCCAGAAAATGCCTCGTGTGTGTGTAGTGTTGAGGGCTGTATAAATGGCCCAAGGCGCTTGTTCAGGGGCAGTGGCAGTGTTGACTCGATTGTGTCCTTTCATGTGGTGTCGCGCGGTGAGCCCCGGCTCCCCGGCGTTCGCAATGGCTCAGTGCTCTGCCGATGATAAAATGGCAAAAGAGCCAGAGAAACCGATGGTGTGCTCTCTGCATTTCTCGCCCTCGGAAAGTATCTTGGCGTGCCCCATAGGCCAGTCCTTTCTCGAGCAGCTGTTCCCTCAATGCGGCCTTCATCAAACCCCCTTCCGGTGCCCCTGCAGCAGCAAACTGGCGGCTCGGTGAGTGCTGAATGTCATTAAATAAAGCCACTAAATAACCATACCGAGTACGTGCGCAACTTTCTACGCTTGTTCTGTCGGGAACATCGTCGCCTGGCGGACCGGACTCTTTGCCATCCGTCGACGAAAACGAAGCTCTCCGCCGGCGCGGCTGGTGGCTCACCGCCATCGCACGCGGAAACACCTACCGCTCGAGCACGGAGGATCATTTCTCGCTCCGTTTCACTGAATATCGCTGAAATGCAGTCCTGCTTCCCTGGCGAGCTCTTCGCTGCAAGGTTCAGCTGCAGCAACGGTATCCATCGCGGCGAACGCAAACGCAGCAACCATGCATGCAGCCATGATGCATCCAGTGCCTCGGCCGTTTCAGGATGGCGTCGCATGGTAAACAAAACTTTTGAAGAAACGGGAGCAGATGCGCGCCTTGTGTAAAAGGATGACGTCGCGTGGGAAATAAAACATGAAGAAAAAGACGCTGGCTCGCGCTCTAGGCTACTACTCCACATCGTTCTCCTTGTAGGTGGCGTCGTGAGTCTTCACACGCGGTGATTCGCATATCGTAAGCAACCAGCACAGTGGTTGGCGCGTTGGAGCGGAAGCGTTAGTCCCCCAAAGCAAACGAAGGTGTCTCAGCCGAACATAAAGAAGCTTCTTAACGAAATCAAGATGTCCCAACCGAACTTTGTCCAAGGAAGGACCCGTGCTTACGCACCTATAACGAATCTGCGACAGATTATCCCAAAGTTTATTATCAGAAACAATACAGACTTAGATATATTATCTGGTACAGCCGCCAAGCACATGTCTGTGTTGGGCAACGTTCTTTTCCTGCAAGTTCGGAGAAACCGATACATCTCTTCGCTACAGCTGTTGCACTAGCCGTGTAAGAGATGGGTTTATCGTGACCAGAAACAGCGAATTTTGGTAAATAAAAAAATATTACTATCACCATCATCATCATTTACAAATGCTCACCCCCCGCCCCTCAGAAAAAACCTGGATTCGCCCCTGTTTACAAGCGCTAACAGCCGATCGTTTACTGGAAACGCATGGAAGATATATGAATGGCGATACAAAAAAAAAAAGAAAGGGGGGGGGGGGGGGGGAGGATGAATATGACGGCAATAAGAAGAATAAAGCGATACTTTTGGGGATTAGCCGCAATCGTTTTTGTTTCTTCGTCAGCCTATATTTTATGTCCACTGCAGGACGAAGGCCTCTCCCTGCGATCTCCAATTACCCCTGTCTTGCACTAGCGTATTCCGACTTGCGCCTCGTTTTTGTTTATCATCATGCAAATTACATCTTCCTTCAATCACCGCGGCGGTACAGCGATGGCGTTGCGTGGTTGTACGCAAGGTCGTGCGGGTTGGATTTGCGGCTTCAATGCGATTTTGGTCGAATGCAAGTAATAATAATAATAATAATAATAATAATAATAATAATAATAATAATAATAATAATAATAATAATAATAATAATAATAATAATCTTTATTACAAAAATCAATTTGTACATATAGTTTTTCGAGGCTTGCCGAAGCCTTCCTTGGGCTTGTATGGCAGAAACCTGGCAGTCAGGGCAAAGCATTATGTAACCTTATTACAAACCAAATATCAAACTAAAAAATAAAAAGGCGAAGACATATCCCAGGTTTCTCAGGTAAATATGCCAAGTGAACAATACTTAATGTTCAAATGAAATACGTAGCACACAACAATCATAAAAACTGAGTAAACATGGCACCAGATGTAAACAACGTTACAACCTATCGAGAAAAAAATCGTAAATAATAATAATAATAATAATAATAATAATAATAATAATAATAATAATAATAATAATAATAATAAGAAACAAATAAATAGAACGTTCGTTTGTCGTTCTTTGGGCTCATGTTGAGTAACTACAGATAGTTGAAATTCATCCGAAGCGCTTCACTATATAGTGTCCCTCACATAATTAACCAAATGTGCAGCTTCGCTCATAATGAGTGTAGATGTAGATCCTCGATATACTGGCACGTCAAAAGCGCAACAAGAAAGATCCTCCTATCGTCTTTCTTGTCTTCGTCCCCTTTTTGTGCTCTTAACATTTGTTATGAACGGAAGCCAACTTGCTGTATTACTGCGTTAGTGCAGCTTCGCCTTCTGGGACGCACGCTTTCGTTAGCTGAGTGGAATACGGCAGATATAAGGCGGACCCGATTGCACAGGCTAACTCAACCCTTCGGACATCCGGCCGGACTGCACCGACGCGAGGCGTCTCTTCTGCATCGGTTGTGGTTGGGAGTTGCCTTCACGAAAGCTTATTCGGCACCAATCGTGATTGACTGAAAGTCCTGCTTGCAATAGGATCGAAAGTTGGGCGAGGTGGTATACGGTAACATACTGTTTTTTTCAGCGCGATAGGAGGAAGACGTAGACGAGATGCACAGGACGAGCGATGACTCTCAGCTGAAGATTTTATTGAAAAAAGTCGTATATAAGCGATTGCAACGCGCATCGAAAGAAAATGAAGACGTGGTCAGATACAAATACGCAGATCAACAAAGCATAAAAGTTGAAAAAAAGCAAACATGAAAAATTAACAGAAACAAATTAACCACAAAGGCAAAAAAAAATATTAAAATAGCCGCTTATATACTGTCGAACCCGGTTATATCGAACCCGGATATAACTAATTATCGTGTATAACGAACAGCTGTAAAACCCCTTGAAATTTTCTGTATGAAACTTTTATTTGATATGTCGAATTATTGATATATCGAACTATTTCGGCTATCCTCTTCTAGTTCCATAAATCCGCGTTCAACTTATAATATATTCTTGAATAAAAATATTCAGTTGAAAGCCGGCGCTCGTTCTCTGTATCACGTCTACGTCTTCGTCCTATCGTGCTGCAACAAAAATTAAGTCCTGCATGCGATGACTGCGGCCTGCAAGCCGAACACGAACCACCTATTGTGCTACTGCCCTCAATTGGACATAACAAAGGCAATCAATGTCCAACGCCTTCAGGCGACCATGATGATCGTCCGCCGAGCGAACACGCACCCTACTGGCACACCATGCCCACCGATCATCGTCCCAGAAGGAAGTGAAGACTCTTTTGTGCTTTTTGAAAACGACTCGCTCACGCGAGCGTTTTTGACATGCATGGTGCTGTCAGCGCATGCGCACATATTCCCCCTTTCTCTCTTCTTTATATTCCCCTTTTCACACTTTTCTGGTTAAGATCACTACCTTCTCTCTCTCTCTCTCTTTTTTTTCTCTCTCTCTCTGTACGTTAAACTTCACAATTTAATTTCTTTCTTATATTTATAGCTGCCCTGCGCTTCCACTAAGCGCTCATGTTGTTAGACGACAACCCTGGCGTCCCGTGTTTATCCTGTTCTTCTATTCCCCCCCCCCCCCCCCCTCCCCCTGCGCTCTGATAATCACGTCGTTCCGAACCACGTAGAATAGCCAAAAGCCAGCCAATATAAGGATGCCATCACTGCTCCGATTTCTCACTGCCTCCTCCCATCTATACCTCCTTTATTCTTTATTAATAGCATCATTTCTATCTTATTTACTTTTTTTTTTGCTTTTTCTAGGTGTCCCTCTCAATCCACGATCGGCGTGCTCCATAATACACGTATATAGGTATAACTGGTTCTCCGCGAACTCTTCTTTTCCTCCATTCTCGATTGCCCCCCCCCCCCCTCCCCCTTTCCTCCTTCCCCGAGGCTTGTTAAAGTCTTAAACGGTGCGCCGCCTCACTTATAGAACGAAAAGAAGCGGGTCAGGATGGCGACGTCATTCTCTCTCTCTCTCTCTCTCTCTCTCTCTTTTTTTTTTTTTTTTTTTTTCTTTTACGTGGTCGCATCATTTTTCCTTCTTGCTGGGGCGATGTATGTACGCCCGCTGGCGTGCCCGCCACATTCGCGACGCGAAGTGTCTCGTCCCGGAGGGAAATCGTTCGTCGCCGACACCCCCCAGCCAGCACCGCGGCAAAATCGCGAGCTAGCCGGCCCTCTTTTCTAAACGACGCCGGAGCTAAGGCGAAGCTCGGTTCGGGATTGAGGTACCGTGTTTCGCGGAGTATGGGCCGCGGACTACTTGTTTTGTTTACTGCTGCTATTGATAATAAATGTGCGTAAGTAGATGCTGGCGCTTCGCCGACGCGTCGCTACTTCTCTGTTCCGACATGCGATATAGAAAGAAAGATAAACGCTTTGCGAAGAATAAAATGATACGAGACGCACAAAAATCGCTTAGCTTAAGGGCGGTATTCACGAATTTGAATGTTTATTTACTTATTTATTTTTATTGATTCATTCACTTAAATAATATCAGAGCCATTTAGGTGTCGTAGAAAAGAGCGGTTGCATGCTTACACAAAATTAAATGAATAACACCTATACGAAATTATACCAGACTAGAGAGAGCTGTTTTGAAGGAGGCAATGTTCAGGATTACTAACAATGCCTGGGGGAGGCGGCTGATCGAATGACTGACTCACTCACTGATTTTTATTCTTTTTTTTTAATACAAAACAAAGTGCAGAAATTTCTTACGCAACAGCAGTTCGTAACTGTTAATTCTAGCCAATTGTGCAGATGGACATTTTGTTAGCGAAGGCGCCGGGCCACGATGGCAAACAACACTCGAGAACAAAAGAAAAAAAAAAAAAGAAAATGCGTAGCTTGCACTGCAGGTGCAATGCTAAAGAGACACCGGAGCTGCTGGGCACCTAGCTAGTCCTGGCTTTTGGGCTAGGCTAAGCACTACCAAGTCATCCCCAGAATTTCCCGTAATTTATTGATTATTTGTCGATTATCGATTAGCCATTGATTGGCTATCGATTGGCTATCGCAAGGTATTTGCCAAGTATTTGGGCTAGGCTAAGCGCTACCAAGTCATCCCCAACATTCTCCGAAATTTATTGATTATTGATCGATTAGCGATTGGCTATCGCAAGGTATTGGCTACGTATTTGGGCTAGGCTGAGCACTACCAAGTCATCCCCAGCATTTTCCGGAATTTTTGGATTATTGATCGAATATTGATTGGCCATTGATTGGCTATCGATGACTGACTAAGCTCAAGTAGTCCCAACCATGCTTAGCAAGACTTAGCCTTCGCTAGCTCACAGGGGCATGCGCCATTGCGCTTGGACCCTTTCTGCACTGCCGCCAGGATCGGCCCACATTGTTGGATTCAGCAGACATACATTACGCCCGGCTTCAACAGCTCCGCTGTTAAAAATCGCGAATCGAGTCCGTGCAAACATTCCACAAGTCGCGATGCGTGTCTGCTTAGCTTGTTTTTAAAACAGGGGGCGGGTATAAAAACCCGTCGTGGTGGCTATTAGCAGGAACGTTGTTCTTGCAGCTGAGCACGACGAGGTCGGGGGCTCGATTCCCGGTCGCATTCCGATAGCGGTGATGCAAGAGCGCTCGTGCGTACCGTGCACTTTAAAGAATCTCAGGTGATTGAAATTGATCCGGAGCCTCTGACTACGGCGTCTATCATAACCCGTATGCTGGCTGGGGACGTTATAGGGACACTAAATAGACAGTCATCGTCATAATAATCGTCATCATCATCGTCGTCGTTACAATCATCATCGTTACTTAGTACCAGATTTCTTACACAAACACCCCAATGCCCTGTCACTTACCGAAAGAAGCACTTCTGTCCACGCCTTGAAAAAAAGCTTGCATACCTACCTAATATCAATTCAGGGACGGACTGGGTAAGCAAATGATCACCTTTGTTGTACGGAATTGTTGTTGTCATGTTTTCAGTATTGTCCATTATATCGTCTAGTGTTTGTATAGTTACTCTTGAAGCCACCATATCTTACATATATTGTGTATCCTTGTAGCTATATGTGCACCACTTTTTAACTTCTTACACTATGAATTGCCGTTACTTTGCTTTTGTATGCAGTGATGACTTCTCCTTTTTGTTATTCTCACTGAGTGTTTGTGCTTATGGGTAGCTGGCACTTTGTCGGGCATTTATTTGCCTTTTCGCCAGCGTCCACGGAAAATCTGTACCCCCTTGATTGTCCGAAAATACACTTCAAACTTCAAATCATCATCAGCCTATTGATGTCAACTGCAGGACGAAGACATCTTCCAGTGATCTCCAATTACTCCTCTCTCGAACCAACCGATTCCGTTATTGTTCAAGTTGTGTTCGTAAATTACCCCGCCACAACGTCAAAAATAAAAGCCATTCTAACCGCTCGAAGGCGCTTGGTAAGCCAGAAAACGGAATGCAGGAAGATGTCAAGAAAGTTGGTAACCAAGTACAAGAACAGAGTAATTGAAAGTGTAGATAGACAACCAGGAGACATAACAACGGAAAGTGAGAGAAACGGCAGAGACGGTACATTGGATGCAAAGGCTGGAAACAAAAGAGATCATGGAGATTTACAAAAGCGGCAATAAAACAAATCAGGCAGGGGAAATCTGTATGATATAACGCAAAGCGGAGTGCGTTGCTATTTGAGGCCCGAGCTGGCTGTCTGAGTACAAAAAAAAACATACCGGAGAAATTAAGCACCACAGGATGAGGCATGGGTTTGTTGCGGAAGAAGCCCGGGAACGACTCGGCACATCTTAATGGAATGTCAAGATGACCCAAGGAAACCCGTAGGGAGTGTTCATCATCCAGAAGCGTTCGTATTCAATGAAGATGGAAGGATTAACTGGCCAGCAGTCGAGATAAGCAAGGGAACTAAGATTATAGTATTGGTGGAAGAAAATCAGGAAAAAGATTGATGGAACCGGAGTGATTGCAAGTGCAGGTACAGGTACAGTATATTGATAGCGGTTTTAGATGCTAAAGTTAAGATGGAGATAAGATGTGCAAAAGGCTAGATAGCGATAGGTGTTGTAAAACCTGATTAAATCAAGCAGGCTAGGGGACTATTCGTCGCCGCCCCTTTTCAAAGGGGATGTCATTAGACCATCATCATCATCAATGTGCAAAAACAAAAGGCAGGTGGCGCCGCCGCCTCCAAGTTCGCGCACTAGCCCGACGTGACGTCATGGCCTTTAACGTCGCCACAGCTGCCCTGGCTTAGTTCATTTTTTTTTCGGCAATGATAGGGGGCATTATATTCTATAGGAGGGGGGCCAAAGGCTGAACTCAGCAAGTTTAGGAACTTTGCCGAGTCACAGTGGCCCAAATACGAAAAGTACTTCGAAATATGTGACGTCACACTCACTTACCGACGCTGGGGTTACGGTGGAAAAAAAAACAAGAAAAAAAAAACAACGACGAACATTGATCATAATTTTTTTGTTCTAGTGATCAACCTGTTACTGCAAAATTAACGATAATAGCATTGTACTTTATCAGTCTAAATTTCTTTACCGTTTTTTCTTCAGTGTTTAAAGTTAATAATTGTAGCTGAGGCAAGCCCGCCTAATAAACTCATATACTGAAATGTACGCAGCATAGAACCCTACTTAGACGACCGCTCAAGTCATTTGAATGAATTTTGTTGTAATAAAGAGAGACTGGTTAAACTCTACTGACTCTTGAAAGCATAATTTTGATATAAAGTCTTTATTTTTCAAGATTATTTAAATCTTAAGGAAACTTTAATCACAAAGCTTAGATCTCCGCAACGGCCACCCTAGAAAGAGATAGCGCAGGTTCGTGAACCCCGTTTTTTCTTCTTCTTTCTGTGGTTTTACGTGCCAAGTTCGTCTGAAGCGGACAAATGAGACACGTGGCAGTTTGTGGGAAATAATTGCATTACTTACGTAAGTTATAAAAGAATGATCTTCACAAATTATCCGTGCAATTCAAGATGGTGTAAAATATATCAATTTAGTCTGCTTAGATGTCCCTATGAATGCTATTTACCAAACTAACATATCCTGGTGGGCGTGTCTCTTTTTTTCCCCCCTTTTTTTTTTCTTAGTTACGTAGTTCTAAAGTTGATGCCAGTTTAAGACAACTTTCTAATAGTTCCTTTTTTTGTTTTTGAAGAAGAAAATAGTGGCCTATTGTATAGGATGTCCCCGAGAACCGGCACATTACAGCTTTCTTTTAAATTCAACAAACATTGTCAAGATTAGTTATCTGCATACCAAACAAAACCATTCCTCCGTTTTCATGCTTTGAGTGCATTTAAAAATGAATTTAACGGAGGTAGCGGAAGCAGTAAGGATCTGCTGAGCCGACTGTAACTGCCTATCATTTTATTTGTCTGTATATTTATTTATGAAATGTTGATGCCTGAACGACTGCCATTTTGACAAGAGCTTTCGAGATAAAGGTTCCTCTTGAAAAGCTTCCTGCGATTCACCCGCCAGCTAGATGCGGAGTTATAGCGCGGTAATTGCGGTATACTAAGCGGTGCCGAAAGGAACGATTGGTATCCGGTTCTTAAAACGCACACCGGGGAAAGAGAAGTGGATGGGAAAAGGGAGGGGGGGGGGGGGCTCATCTTTGTCGCCCCTTAATGAACCGGAGGTTGCGGGCGAGCAAGACTGAAGTTAGTCGTTGCAGCGGGGCGGTCGGCGCACAATTATTATAGAATGCGCGCGAGCGCGCACAGAAACCTCTTTCGGTGCCTTTTGTCGCCGCGTCGACGACTTCACGACGTCTCCAAGACGTCTTCACGGCGATCTGGAGAACCAGTGGAACTGAGCCGGTCGCCCGGAGCGACCGACCTCTCTTTGTCGTTTTATTCATTCTTTTTTTTTTCAATCATTTTCTTTCTTTGTTCCTCTCTTTCTTTCTGTCTGTCTGTCTTTCTTTCTTTCTTTCTTTTTATGCTGGAAGGCGCACACGCACTTTTGTGTAGGCGCAGTGGCGGGACTCGAAATGCACTCGCCGTCCCAGTGCCCTGTATTTACGAACACGTAACGTTCGAAGATTTCAGTCGCTTAACGTAATTGCCACCAAGATCTTTCTTTCTTTCTTTCTTTCTTTCTTTCTTTCTTTCTTTCTTTCTTTCTTTCTTTCTTTCTTTCTTTCTTTCTTTCTTTCTTTCTTTCTTTCTTTCCTTCTTTCTTGCTTTCTTGCTTTCTTTCTTTCTTTATTAGTTCTTCTATACGTTCTTCTGCATAACGTGCGCGTAATTCATACAACCTATTAATAGAGGGCTTTGAAAATCGCGCGCGCACGTGCGTGCGTGCGTGCGTGCGTGCGTGCGTGCGTGCGTGCGTGCGTGCGTGCGTGCGTGCGTGCGTGCGTGCGTGCGTGCGTGCGTTCGTTCGTTCGTTCGTTCGTTCGTTCGTTCGTTCGTTCGTTCGTTCGTTCGTCCGTCCGTCCGTCCGTCCGTCCGTCCGTCCGTCCGTCCGTCCGTCCACCTGGCCGTATATGAGAGAGGTGATCGTGCGTGCTTGGCGTTGTGTGTGAGAGAGAGAGTGGTGATGGTGTGTGCGTGTTTTTGTATGTGCGTGTGTTCTTCAGCATGCCTAGCTCTGGTCCCCTTGAAAATAGACGCGCTGTGTGAAACAGCAGCTGGGAGGCGTCGAAAGGGCTTTTATCTTTCCTTGCTCACATAAGGCACCATATTCAGGCCTGTAGAAATGGACTTCCATATAATGGCTGAACGCCTCGTAGGAGAGATTAAGTTTAGGTAATCACCGGGGCGTCTGAAAAGGGCGCTTATATATGCCGCTACGCAACACCCGAGACCGTAGTCCATTAGGGGTTGCCCGCAGTACGACCAAATTGTCTTCTGCTCGGCTGATCTCGAATGCTTTAAATGACGTAGGAGCTCACGTCTTCGAAGTGGAGACTCTCAAAGCAAGAGCGCGGCTTGGCTGGCTTATGCACGACCGGGACAAAGACGCCTGCGAGTACAGTGCGACGTCTTATAGCAGAAAAAAACAGTAAAAGTAACGGTGACCTCTTTCGACGCTAGAGGGGCGCGACGGAACAACGCCAATCGCGCATGGGCTGTCTAGCGTAGCGTTGACAGTTGCTAGACTGCTATATACGTATCCAGCGAAGATGACCGCTGAGCATATCGAGGCCGGTATTCGCAAAGAAAATTCTTGCGACATGAATTTTCGTAAGAGCTGATTCTAATCTATTGCAATGTCGTTGTTTATTAAAGCGAAAGCCTTATATATCTCATCGTTAAGTCGACCATCAAAGTCCTTGAGCAAAAAGGCGTCGACGATACGAAAGGTACAAAAACTATCATCAATGGCTCATATACCCCGTAAGCACTCATACCCGCGTAAGCAAACCCGATTGATGATAAAGCGAATTAAGTGGATGACTCAGGTGAGTTAAAGGCAATAGAATTAAGATTGATGGCTAAGCTATTTAAGAGGATGACTAAGAGAATTAAGAGAAATAGCTCTGCTCTGCATGCTCTGTTCGGCTCTGCTCTGCTCGCTTACTTGCTTGCTCGCTTGCTTGCTTGTTCGCTTCTTCGCTTGCTGGCTTGATCACTTGCTGGCTTGTTCGCTTGATGGCTTGCTGGCTCGCTCGCACCGGTTTAAGTTTGATAAGTACAGTTTGTCTAAGCGGGGAGGAGTAGCCGGCATCAGATACGCACACACAGACAGACAAGCACACACACACACACTGTAATAATCACACACACACACATATAATAATAATCTCGACGCGTGAAAAAGGAAGCAAGGTGGTGCACTTCCAGAGCGCCACTCCGTGAACAGCCATAAAAAACTTTGTGTGTTGCGTGTACCCGAAAGAGACCTCCTCCTGCAGGTCACCGCGCATCGTACAAGCGTATACGCGCGTTGGCGGCAGTGGCGTATACAGCGTGTGCAAGCCTATGCGGTACCAACGAGCGGGGACTCGCAGACGCATTCTTCGCAAGGAACGTTTCTATCGGCGCCAGATGGTCATTCAGGAAGGAGTCGTGCGGCACGCGGAGCTGCGCCCACACGGGACACTGGCTGAAGCGCTACAACGCCTTCTGGGCTGCGCCGCAGTGTGTGTGTGTGTGTACAGCTGTGAGAAAAGCAACGGGCAAACCACGTGCGCGCAGCTGTTAGCGTTGGCCAGAATGCGCTCGGCGCGACCGCGATACCGTGTTTGTTCGAATCTAAGCCGGTCCCGATTCTAGATTTACAACGCCCTTCTCGCGTCAACTTACATCGTCGAGGGAAGTGAAGCGCAGTCGAGGACCGCAAAAAATTAGGCGGGGTGATGAAATTATGAAATTCGCAGTCGCAAGTTGGAATCGGGTAGCGCAAGACAGGGGTAATTAGAGATCGCTGGGAGAGGCCTTCGTCCTGCAGCGAGCATAGATATAGACTCATGATGATGATGATGATGACATTGTTAATATTTTGGTTAGTGCCGCGCTTGCCGGAAACGAGGACAGCGTATCAGGAATGCAGACGACATGCGCTGCCATGGTTTTTCCTTTTTTGTTCTTTTTTTGTTTTGTTTTTCTTGTAGCGCAAATAGCACAAGGACGTAGAAGAAGAACAAAGGCACACACAAGGCGCTAAGTGTTACACCCAAATTTCTCCACCGATGCACCATAGCCTCCTATATTTTTCAATTCCTGCCCAGTCGCTCCGCAGTGGATGAGGATCATTGGCCCACGGCGGTTGCACCATATTCCCAGTCATTTAATCCATGTTGTTGCTAGAGCATGGACAAGTTTAGCTGGGCGCTGCTGCCGCTGAGTGCCATCTGCATGACGTGCGATCACGTGCGATGAAAGATAGTTGACGTGACCATAACCTCATAAACTGTGTCCAACTAATGGGAAAGTGGCGCCCTCTCAGTAAACCCCGGTTTTGGCGTTACTGGGCTGGCGTTCTGAAAAATATATAAGAAGCTATGGGTCTGCAATAACCAAAAGACGAACGCGTACCAAGCAACTTACTCAGTTTTCAATTCTTGCGTTATATACATCGATAGATGTAAGGGTGACGTGCGTATAAGCGAGGCATCGACGGCGTTTCTGAGAAAGAAAAAAAAAAAAAGACGTGTGTTTTCTTCGCACACTTAATGCGATATCACAACGACGATAATATGCGATAAAGCCACGACGAGAGCACAAGAATAATTACCATGATGCCGGAACAGCTACGACGAAAGGACGAAGAAGGTGACGACCACGGCACAACAATGACGTGATGACTGTACAGCGGTGAGCACTGTTAGGGTGAACACGCGAGCGCGTGGCCGACGGCACTGTCAGCGCCCCGTTACGGTCATCACTGGAAACATTGCGCATGCGCATCACGCCTTCCGCGAAATAATTGTTCCACCGCGCGCATGACGTCATGAATGCACTTGTTCGTCGTCTGCTAGCCGCATTTTTGTTTTCTAAGCCCATGCATCCTGCATTTTAAGATTTCTTTAAACATCTGTGCTTGAACAGAACAAGACAAAAAAACTTGTATATCTATGGGGGCGTGTCTATTCGTTCCCTTCAAAGTTGTTTTGCATGCAACGCCGTATATAAAACAACCAAACATCTTTCGCAGCCGTTCATTCTGTCGCCAGATCGTATTATGGCTAGGGTTCCCGATGATGAACGGCGCTCATTGTCGATCTTTCCCTGAAAGGTTATTCCCAGCGGTATATTGGCGCTTTAGTTAATAGGCCCCTGAAGACTGTGAACAGGACAATTCAAGCCTACAAGTATGAAGGTCGCATTCAGGATGCACCCCGCGCGCCCCGCCCTAAAGCTACCACAGACGATGAAGACGCCCTCATAGTTGCAGCTGCTGTTCGTAACCCTTTCTTGCCAGCCCCAGCAATACGCGAGGACTTGGATTTGGACGTTTCGGACACCACTGTTCGACGTCGCCTGCGTACTGCGGGCCTTCGCAGTCGCGTCGCAGCGCAGAAGCCACTACTAACGGCGGCAAACAAGGACGCACGACGGCAGTTCGCTGAGCTGCACGAAGCATGGACATCAGAAGAGTGGGGTCGCGTCATCTTTTCGGATGAGTCGACGTTTTCGACGCGACAAGACCAAAGATTGCGTGTTTGGAGACTACCACGCACACGGTGAGGCAAACTTCCTGCTTTGAAAAGCAATTGTTTTAGTTAACGTCACAATGCCACGCAGGAACGACCCGGACAACGTGCAAGGTGTTTCTGCCAGTGGGAGATCGAGTGTGAACGTGTGGGGTGCTGTTTCAAGATATGGTTTAGGGCCCCTGCAACGTATACGTGGACACTTATCGTCGGAACAATACTGCAACATTTTGAACAATGTGCTGTTGCCATATGCGAGCAGTTTATTCCCAGACGGTGATTACCTGTTCCAACAGGACCGGTCACCGATACACACGGCGCGGGCTGTCAAGGAGTTCCAGGCGGAGCAGCACATGCAGCTACTGGAATGGCCTCCGAAAGGAGCGGACCTGAATGTGATAGAAAACGTGTGGGGCCGTCTGAAAGCTTCGTTGGCAAGGAAGCCCCTTTATTCCGCGACTTCGGACCAGTTGTGGGCGCAAGTCAGCAACGAGTGGGAAAGGCTGAAAGCCGATCGGGAATATGTTCGATCACTTTACGACTCGTTACCGTCCAGAATAGCTGCAGTCGTTGCTGTAAGTGGTCACATGACTCGCTATTAGATTTGCTCATGTTTTTATATTTGTTCTCATGGTCTTGTTTAACTTGAATTGCAAAAGTGCAATTTTCTTGAATAAAAAGTTTAATAATTATCCCTCTTACACTCACTTTTTTCCTTCACGCGCCAATCTTCAATCCAGATGGACCTTGAAATGCAGAAGGTATCAGCTCAGCGAACAAAAAATGCGGCTAGCAGACGACGAACAAGCGTATCGATGACGTGATGCGCGCGGTGGAAAGAGTGTTTCGCAAAGCACATGCTGCGCATGTGCAATGTTTCCAACGATGGCTGTTACGCGGCGCTGATAGTGCCGTCGGCCACGCGCTCGCGTGTTCACCCTAACAGTGCTCACCGCTGTACGTTGTGCTGACTGCGGTGTCGTGACGACGAATGGCAGAACAGATATATAATATGGCGTTGTGAAAACGACGGCGGTGTAATATATGGATACGGTGGCAATGGTGACATTTATAGCGCAGACCGCGTCATTCCAACGTTATCGCGTAACATTATTACCACGGTGCGTGGGATCTGCGGGCTTATTGTCAGTCGTGTCTGTTGGGGATGTTTCATTTGATATGTAATTGCCGGTGGAAGTCTTTTTTTTATGCTTAACATCTTTTTTGTGATGTCATGATATCTTCCCGTTTTTTTTCGTTTTCTTTTTCTTAGTTCTTTAGAATAAACATCTGTCGCGAAGATGCGCTTGCGGTATGTTTCTCTCTTATCGCTGCTTTCGTATTTCCTTTTAGCGCAAAACATTTACCGACATGAATGCATTCTAACTTGCCCAATTTACCGTTTTAACCACCACGGATGCTTACCGAGGTCACACTTTTTATATAATTCAAAGTTTTTTTTTTCCAGGGACGCTCCACTGCACTTATTGATGCGTCAACAGCTTCGTTGTATAACAAAGCGTTGGCCTTACATTCGAGTAAACACGGAACACGGCATTTGCGCAGCCCACGACGCGTCGTCGTCCGGTTATCCCTGATAGGCGGTATGCACCGGTGTCCCATGCGCGCTTGCTTGCGTATAGCGTATCCTATAGACACCGCCTTTCGCTATAACGGCGCGATCTCGATGACCCGGGAACAAACTCAGTGCTCGCTCACCCCCCACGCATCGTCGGTTGCGGCCGTTCGTTCGAGAAGGGCGTAGTCAACTCTATGCGCGCTTTCTGCGTTCGTGCGAGGATTCGCACGCATCGCATACGCGACGCAGGATTACAGACGCGGCCGCGCTATCTCTGAATTCCCGCCGGTTCCGGCACATAAAATGCCGTAACCGGCGTTGGAGATTTCTTGCAAAGGAACGTCACCGAGGGACGTGATTCCCAAGTGCTCGCGGCTCCTGTGGCAACGTCACGATGCTCGCGACACCTGCTTTGGATGTGCCCTGGAACGCGGGCGATCAGTCTTAGATCAGTCTTATATAAGTGAGGCTAGACTGAAGGCCGACGGCAGCCGAAAATTACGCCCTTTGGGTGGCGTAGCGAACCCATGCTACGCCAAAAAAAGAAAATGAAATGAAAGCTTCCAACTCCACATCGTCCACAAACAGCTACCACGTCTCTGCAAACTTACTGTCAATCAGCCAATCAACCACTCGATCAATCAATCTATCCAACTGTCAATGCAACTTTATTTTCAAGAACCCACGCTACACCACGGTGGCTTAGCGTGGGTTCTTGAAAATAAAGTTGCACTGATTGATTGATTGATTGATTGATTGATTGAAAGTAAGTTTGCAGAGAGGTCGTAGTCGTTTGTGCATTGATTGACGGAGAAATTGCATTGATCGACTGATTGATTGACAGTGAGTTTGCAGAGACATGGCTTCTGTTTGTGCAGGATAAAGAGTTGAAAGCTTTCATTTCATTTTTTTTATTCCTCATGCGCCTTGGGGCGAATCCTTCGGAAATGTATATATATATATATATATATATATATATATATATATATATATATATATATATATATAGGGAGAGAGAGAGAGAGAATTTTATTTTGTTTGTTTCGTTGGCAATACCCAATTGTGATGCGGGAGATGAAAGGTGACGTTAAGGGTCACTTGACTAGGCATCTGGCACGTACCACAGTATACATTCACCACAACATGGCGAAAAAACAGAAAAAGCAGAAAGGCAATATGGCATGCAGCGTTCCTGGCATGCCACAAGCGCAGGCAGGCTAACCAAGGTTGGCACATGCAGTGCCAAGAACGCTGTTGGCACAGTGTCAAGAACGCTGTTGCTTAGCGACGCCGAACGTGTTGGAGGCTAGCCGCTCGTTATCAATCGACCAGCTTCGCTGTGTCTTGAGCTTTGCGCGGCCTAGTGCAAGCTTTCGCCTTTTTATTGCGATAGCAATTATATGGACACTCAAAGCGGATTTCTGCCGTCGGCGTCGCCGTGAGGTTCCGTATAGAGTCCATCGGCGATGAAATCAGGGAGCCTAGAAGAAATCGTCGCCACGCGCCGTATGCTGTATGCGCGAGTGAAAGCGCGCGCTTTCACAAGGAGTGAACGCACAGCGGAGAGCAAACGCGACATCTTCCGTCGCGCGAAAGGCCGTGGGGCGACGGGAGGGAGGGGAGACGGCGTTTAGCTGCGGCACCAAATGCGCATTTATATAAAAACGTTGCGAGGCGAGAAGGTGGTAAAGACTTCCGACGTGCTCGACGAGTGTCCCGTTCTGATCTCGTCGAAAACCTCCGAGCCGCCCCCAGAGGCACCGGCAACAGTCACCAACGCCGGGCGCGTTCGCGGCAAACGCGGGCCAAATGCCGGCGGCGTCGACAACAGTTCTGCGCATTGCTGGTGCTGTTGCATGTCCAAGTTTATACAGCTGATAAAACTACTATCCTTACTCCGTATAGCACTCTACTAATTTGCTATCGCAATTGATGCTTCGCCTTTCGGGTGAAACTGCGACATTTTTCCATCGAATTCTCATATATACGCGCAAATACCGAAAAAAAAACTTAAAATATGCGACATTCCTTTAACACATCGTATTTATGCAACACATCGTATTTATGCAATGGTGACACATTCTTGACGTGGAAAGAGACGCTCAGGTGTAGAATTTAACGGTCACGGTTTGTACCTTGCCGCGTTGTACAGGTGCGGAAAGTCGAACTGCACACTGCGTCAAATATGAAATGCGCTGGCGTCACACGAACGTAATTTTGATTATTTCCTTCACACATTGGCTTACTGCTAAGGGTCCAGTGCACAGTTAGATAAAAGCCTTACTCTCTGCATCAAAACCTTGCAGGTATACCCTTAATTCGCGAGTCCGCGAGGCATTTTGAAAGCTACATTGAAAAACACCGCCCAGGAAAGTAGTCCTAGGACGGTGTTTGTTTTAGACAACACAAATGCATAAGACTTGAAACATTGGCTCCAATGGTCGTACTACCTAAACCTCTGGGCCTGTCTGAAGATTAGGCCTCGCTCTTATTGGTGGACCCGGACTGGGGTCTATTTTTCTTTTTTTTAATAAAGTTGTTCTCTCTCTGGCTCCAATGGCAGTGTTCTTAGTGAACCAGCATAATATTGTAACCTATGAAAAATGTCCCTCCTTTAAATCGCATCATGAGGCCACGTCGGCTACACCTTTTCACACGGAACTGCTGCATACCAAATCTGAAAGAAGAAGGAGCAGGGAGGAAGGAAACCTATCTGGCATGCGCAGATAGTCGCAGCGCGCGCACAGACGCGTGGTACAAGCGCGTGCGGCCTAGTAGAAGCGTCACGCCATGTAAGGCGCGAACGACGGGCCCCGTGTATAGTAGGGCATTGCACAGCGTCGCAGCCCCCAATCATGCCTCAGGCGAGCAGGGTGAACTAGGGTCGCTCGAATAAAGGGTTACAAACAAACAATGGACATGAGCCGCCATGGTGAATAAGAATGAGTGGCGCTGGCTTACACTCCCGAAGTCAGACTGCACACATACACAAATACTCAGGAATGAGGACGCGGGAAGAGCCGCCGCTTTAACTCACTTGGCGGAGCAACGCACACGTGATGCGGTGGTTGTCGGTTCGGCTCCTTCCGGCAGCAAGTTGTTTTCTTCGTCCATTTTCATTTCCTTTTGCCGTGCCAATACTACGCTTCAATGGGGGCAACAAGTAATCACCTTGTGCTTCGGTTGGATTTGTGAACTGTTCGCTTCGTACGAAGTTAAATCGAGCAACAGCGCCACAGACAGGACAGACAGAAGCATACAGGCAGTAGGGAAATTGCCTGTCCTCTCTCTTGCGCTGTCGGTTGTTTTGACTTCATGATGTACCAAGCAGACAAAATTGGCATTCTGCAGTGACTTCATCTAGTTGTGACTAACAAATATCGTATCCGTCGGTTCGCCTTCTTCTAATTCAAACAAACAAAAGGCAACTGGTCCACTTGACATCCGCCGAAAATACAGTTCTTACGGCTGATAAAACAACTATCCTTACTTGGTATAACCATGTACTAATTTGCTATCGCATTCGATGCTTCGCGTTTAAGGCGAAACTGCGACTATTGTTTTTTGACAATCGCAAGATGAAGTTGAAAAAATCAGTAGCCCCTGCCCTGTCGAGGAAAGGGGGGTAGCGAAGCTTGTCGTGTGTTTCTTCGGTGTTCCTCTGAACGAACTGCACTGACGAGTACCATGTTGTGCTCGAACCACAACGCGGTCACACGCACTGCAGCTGGCTCCGAAGTTCGGGTTGAGAAACTCGTGTTGAAACCGAGACGTCGCACCGGGGAAGTTGGCGCTGGCGTTGACGAGGCGTGCACCACCGTTTGAGAGGGGGAACCAAGTTTGAAGCACAATTGTACGTATTATAAACGTTTGATAAAGTATAATGTTTAACTTGTTAAGGACTAAATATAGTTGTCACTAGTTACCAATTTGAAAAGATAAAAAAATATATGTTATAAAATGGCACTTAGTGCATAATTAAATGACACACATGGTACTAGTGAATCCCTGTACTGTACAGTTACACAATAAATCAATAAATAAGAAAAATAGCAAACGTGAAAGGTGATGTCCAACTGAAGTGTGCAAGAAATTGCAATATGCACAGAGGAAAAGAAAATACTGGTATATGATTTTAACCTACATGCTCTTTTCTACAGAGAGAAGTAATGTCAATTGACTGGGATGTTTGGATGAAACCGACACCTTCTTTGAACGGCCACACAACCAGCATGTGAGAACAGACACTCGGACGCTATAGATTTGCTGGAATCGACATGAACTCCATCGCTATGTCAAATACATGCTCCAAACGTGTGCGCACCCTGTGCCCCGCCTTTAGTGGACCGGGAGTGGCACGATGATCAACGACTTGGTTGTTCTAGTATGCCTTGAATTGCGAGGGCATTTCAACCCTCCGGCTTCGGGCGGCGTGATGTGTGTGGTGTGGGGAAAGAGAGCTTCGGGGAAGCGCTCGGCCCGGCATCAGTCGGGACTCAAAAAAAATTTGGAGGGCGCTTAAGCTTCGTCTTTAAGAGTGGAACGCGATAGCATTCAAAGATGCCTGAATGCTTGCCAGGTTTCCCGGCAACTGCAGCTTTCCTTTATTGCGATAGCGATTTTATGGACACTCCAAAGCGGATTTCTGCCATCGGCGTCGCCGTCGCCGTGAGGTTCCGTATGACGTCAACGGCGACGAAATCGTCGCTGCGCGCCGTATGCTGTATGTGCGAGTGAAAGGGCGCGTGGGACGCGCGCTTTCACGGGGAGCGAACGCACGGTGGAGAGCAAACGCGCGTTGCTCCATGAAGAGCTCCATGAAGCTCCATGAAGAGCTGCAGAATTAAGCGTCTTTCCTCCTTTACAAACACCATATATATAGAGCAAACGCGACTTCCTCCGTCGCGCGAAAGGCCGTGGGGGGACGGGAGGGAGGGAAGGCGACGTTTAGCTGCGGCACCAAATGCCTATTTATGCAAAAACGTTGCGAGGCGAGAAGTTGGTAAAGACTTCCGACGCTGTTCGACGAGTGTCCCGTTTTGATCTCGTCGAAAACTTCCTACCCGCCCCCAGAGGCACCGGCAACAGTCACCAACGCCGCGCGCGTTCGGTGCGAACGCGGGCAAAACGCCGACGGCGTCGACAACAGTTCTGCGCGTTGTTAGCGCTGCTGCATGTCCCAGTTTATAGAGTTGATAAAACTACTATCCTTACACCGTATAGCTGTCTACTAATTTGCTAACGCAATTGATGCTTCGCCTGTTGGGTGAAACTGCGACATTTTTTTTTTCTCCATCTTCGCCTTTGCGCGCCGCTGCCGTTTTACGCTGCCGAGGAGGCGAGCGCCACCTGGATGGTGTTTTTGCAAGTAACATACTCGGGCGCGCCGCTGCTGGTATGGTATAAATGCTGGGAAGGGGGGGATTGTGTTTGAGTTTCCTCGTAACAGAATTATGTTTTCTCGTACATTCAAATTACAATCCGACGCTATCACGTCTGCAGGTTGTGGTTAAGTCGTACTTTACGATTTTTCTGACATATTTCACTTTGAGAAATTTAATTTTGTTCACTAACGCCTCTGCGCCACGCGGAAAGCCTGCGTGGTCGGGGTGGTTCGAGATGATTTGCTCAGCCACGGACGCCGGCGCGCCGCGCCAACGCCGACATCGACGCCGGATTTTCTGCGTCACGGGGCCCTTAACGCTATCGCGTTGAAAAGCGTCGACAGCCGCTCTACCACAGCCGCACAGTCACTGCTTGTGCGCCGCCATTCGAGTACGATTTCGAAAGTTTCGCGCCACACCTGTCAAAGTCTCGAAAACGATTAATCGAACAGGTCTAATCGATTACGTCGATTAAATGGACGGTGGACGTCGATGAAGATTAATCGTTTTGCGGGATTCATTTAATCGATTAATCATTCATCCATATTACCAAGCCTAACTTAGACGGGGGCGAAGTGTGGAAACGCTTGTGTATACTTGCATTTAGGCGCTCCTTAGAGAACCCCAGGGAGTCAAAACTAACCTGGAGTCCCCCGCTACAGCGTGCCTCATAATCATATCGCTGTTTTTAGTTGCTTAATATCGCTTGAATTAATTTTTTAATGAACTGGCGTGGTGTTATACGGATCCAGACACTTCTCAAGTGTTTCCTGTATTCATTTTGCCTTATCTAATAAAATTGAAATTCTCAAATTGAATTCACTACATGTGCGTGGCGCGTCCAGGAAAGAATGAGCGTGCGCGGAGAATGCAGATTGACAAAGTTGACTAGATAGGACAGAGATATGGGATGCTGTTTTTCTTTGCCTCGTATCTCTATCATTACGAGGGAACCCCCCCTCCCGCTCTCCTTCCCACTGCACATAGTTCCGCGCAGGACAACGAAAGGCTAGCGCTCGTGTCAGCCAATCAGAACGGGCGACAGCTGCGTATTCCAGATCAGGAACGAGAGCTCGCCCAGTGTACGCTACTAATCCTTCCGTGACGAAGCTTCCATTCAGTCACATCGTGGTGAGTGAGTATAAGAGCGATCAGAATCGTACTGTGGGCGAACCCCTTCTTCTGGTTATCTCTGTTCTGATTCGCCGTTACGAAAACCGTAGCTTGATACAGCGCTGCGCAGAAGTTGGGTCAGACGGAGTAAGGCAGCTCTTTCGCGGCCAGCAGGCCTCGCGCGAGGCGACCGCGATGCACCTCGAAAGCCGCGAGGGCTGGCCGCCGCAATGTCGCACTCCTACATGTATTTCGGGGGCAAGCGAGCGCGCGCACGGACGACACCTTTCCTCGTTATGTCTCCACGTTCGCGTTCTCCGAAGTTCTGTGTCGCATCGCTTGCCCCGAGGAGAGGTAGGTGTACAGGCGGCCGGTCAAAGGAGAGCGCGCGGCAGCGGCCGCCAGAGATCGACTCTTCCGATAAACCGCGCGAATCGAGCCAGCTAGCTGGCTGGCTGCGGCTAGCTCGCTAGCTATATAGCTTCGGGCTCGCTCACCTAGAAACTCCTTCGCGCCTTCTTTCACCGACGCAAGCTCTTGTTCTTCTTGTAGGTCGCGGGACCGCGAGGAAAGTATTTAGTCCGGTTGTTCATTGCCGGGTGAATGGCTATACTCCCCCCCCCCCCCCCCCCCGCCACCCTCTTACTCTCCCCCTTTCTAACCCTGAGGGGAGACGTCGCCGCCGAAGTGGGGGAAAAAAGAGAATCGTCGCGCGCCGACCTTTTCTTCTCCTCGCTCGCTTCTTTCCTACCCCAGTCTGCGCGGTCACGTTTTCTTTCTTTATTTCTTGCTTTCTTGCTTTCTCGTGCAAGATCAAGAACAGCTAGCTCAGTCCTGCCCTATGCGTGCCCGCACGCATCGCCCCCGGGTGCATTGCTCGATCACGAGTCTCGATCCTCGTCGATACACTTATACTATACATACACGGCCGCTGGTGTTTGCGGGGTGCACCGCGCGGTCGCCGCCGGAGCACGAGGCAAAAAAATAAGAGAAAACCCGAGCACGCGACTCGGGAGACCGCGCACGAAATCTTTGGCCGAGGCCGGGCTGTGACGCGAATGCGCGGCGGGAGATCCGTTTTTCACGGACGCCTTCGGGGCTGTCCCCCGGCACGTGCTATCGCGGTAGACGTTCAGGGTCTATGCAGCGTGGTGCGTTTCCCTTGTTGTAGCGGGTGCGACTCCCGTATGCTTGCAGAACTTCTTGCAGGAACTCGCGGCTGTAGAAAAAAGGGCGACGGCGCTGCGCTGTTTTGAGCTGGCGGTCGTGGGTTCCATTCCCGGCGGCCACGTTTTGGTGGAGCGGAATACTAGAAAGGAACGCTCTTGTAATTCTACTTAGGTGCGTGGTAAAGCAGCCCGGGCAAGGTGGTAAATGGAAATCTGTATCCCCATATTGGGCGTCTTTCAAGTCACTCACTCACTCACTCACTCACTCACTCACTCACTCACTCACTCACTCACTCACTCACTCACTCACTCACTCACTCACTCACTCACTCACTCTGTCAGTAAGTCAGTCAGTCAAAACATTATCTCTTCAGCATTGGCTGCAGTTGCCGTGCATGTGGAGCCGTTCCTTGCTCTTCGTCACAGCGAAAAGCCATACCATTTCGCCACTTCATACTTGTTCATCTGAGCCTATATTCTCACTTTACACACTTTTATCTACTGAATTTTTCAACTTCTCATCCGGAATCGTTTCAGATTCATGCAGCTTTGCCGGTCGCAGCCTGCTGTCTTGTCAGGATGCCCCTTTACGACGTCGGCCGCAAAGAGACGCGTTCAGCGCGTATATATCTATAGTGCTAGCTGCTATATATGCCACATCTTGAAGGCGTAACGACCACTTCCAGCAATCTTGCAATTCCGGCCCCGCAGTGTGACATACCGCCCATTCGGCGCCAAAGCGAACTATACAAATGCAGGCTCAAACATAGCGCGTCCGACACACCGCTAGCTAAGGCTTTTTTTTTTTTTTTCCTCTCGCCGCGACAATATCGACCGGACCGCTCACTCACCCCTCGCTGACCGAGCGAGTGCGTCCCTCGGTCAGCAGTATGCTATGCCACTGAGTGCAGGGAACCACTTAACAACAAGGGCTCATTCTATGTGCTATGTGGCCCGGCGTAGCTGCGGAGGCGGACCAAGACGGATGGCGCGCACTCCGGGACAAGCAATATACGAAAGGAGATAACGTGCGATTTGTTCTCCCTCTTCACTCGCTATCTGTCTCTCTGTATAACGCTGTTTTATGTAAGGACATTCGCGTAATTCATCGCGCCCCCAGCCATTTGCAGGTTGTAGCGATCGCGACATCTCGATTGGCACGCTCCGCCGGCAGCACAACTATGCTCATACCGTGCCGAGCCCATACCAAAGGCATTAAGGATTCTGTTGTGTATTTATTGACTTTTCTTTTGCACTCAGTTGAGCTTTTGTTGAGGCACGATTGAGCATCGTGAATGGTGTTTGCGAAAGCACACCGCAGTGCAAGACTTAGACCCACTTGCCCAGGTATTTTTTATTTCACTGTTAGAAGACAGGCGCAACACACTAGTGTCTCAAACTGGAGAGAAAAGACAGATAACTCGTCTGGAGCGTCGTTTTTCTGTAGGTGTCAGTGTGCACCTGTCTTCTAATAGCTATGTTTAACTAACTACATCAACAACAAATAGGTCTTCTTTAGATTTCTGTCGTTCTGTATCACCAATAATTTACGATGCGACCAGCTGATCAATGAAGTCACTGTGTTTTTTATTGAATCTTCATTGCATTCAATTTACTTTCTATTGAGACGCAATTGAATAGGTTTTATGGCTTTTTCCCTCTTACTGCATCATCATTGAATCATGAGCGCGCGCAGGTCTGCGACCAGCTCATTAAAAAGCCTAGTGTGTGTCTGTTGACCTTTTATAGCATTCAGCTAACTTTTTATTGAGCTTCACTCGAACATCATTAGTGGTTTTTGCAAGGCTTACCTCCGCGTACGATCTGGAGCCTCCTCCCCCCATCTCCTAGTTATTTATCTCTCTCGCTCTCTCTCTCTGCAGCGTCAGGATTAAGGAAGTGCTCTTAAGGGCTGATGATACGTTCTTTATTGGCAAGTTTCATGAGCTTATTCAAATACTCGAACTTTGCGGACATCGCGAATTCAACGCGTTCTCATGAGACATTAAAGGCGCCCCCATCCCCGCTTTTAAATACAGGCACCCGTCCCTGTCTAATGTCGTCCTCTTGTTACTACTCCTGGTTATGCACCCTAGCAACATAACGGAATGCCAACTACACCAATCCGCCACTATGCATTGCCACTGCTTCAAGAGCGCGCGCGCATGACTGCGACCGGCTCGAACGCGCGCCTCTGTGTCGTATTTCGTCGCGGTGGTGGTCGCTGCTGTGCTGTAACGCTTTTTTCAAGGCCGCACATCGGACTGAGACCGTGAGTGATTCGATGGGAGTGCCGCCGCCGGCCCGTGGACCTTGGCTGTGCTGTGTCAGTCCAGCGCAACGTGCTGCGTCGGCGATTGCGCGCGCATAGTCGACAATCTGGCGCGTATGTTTACCGCATTGTCGCGATCATAACCGGCGCTTGCTTCTATAAGCGGTCTTTGTTTCGCCCAGGGTATAACCTCGTGCTCTCACCCTTCTCGAGCAAGTGAACGTGAGGGAAGGTTTCCGCGCGCACGGAAGCTGCGCAGCTTGTGCTCGCTGCTATTAATTACTCAGCAGCCTTTCTGCTTTCTAAACAGATGTTGAGTATTTCCAAGACGAGGGGAATGCATCCGGCGGACAACGGTTTATTTTGCAACGTTTTGCTTCGCGAAATGCAAAAAGAACATCGGAGTACCGTGCATTGGCCGCACGTTAACGAATTGTATTCAGTTGAATTCTGGAGTTTTACGCGCCAAACCCCCCGATTTGATTATGAGGTACGCCGTAGTGGGGGACTCCGGGTTAACGTTGACCACCAGGGGATCTTTAACGTGCCCCCAATACACGGGACATGGGTGTCTTTGCATTTCGCGTGGATAGCGGCCGCCGCGACCGGCATTCGATCCCGCGATCTCGGTGCTTATCAGCGCAACATCATATAGCCGCTAAGCCACCGCGGCGGGTTCACGTTCACGAACCTCAGGTGGTCAAAGTTAATCCGGAGTCTCGCTCACTTCCTCATAATCATATCGTGGTTTCGGCGCGTAAAACCCCAGAATTTAATTTAATTAAACCCTTCGGTCCGTACTCATTGCCCCCGTACGACGACCACGCAGCGACGCTTGCGAGAGTGGTGGAAAAGTTGTGGGCTTGCAGTCGGGTCAATGCGGTATCTGCGTAAGAACTGGGCCCCCTTTCGCCGAGTCGTCGATGTAACGACTTATGCATCGGGGGTGCAGCGCATATTGCGTCTCTGTATATACGTACGTGCTTGTGGCTCGCGGCTATTGAGAATACGCGAAGAGCTGTCCTTGAGACGGAGATCGTCCCCGCCTCTATGGTTCGCCACTCGGGCGCCCCGGAGATGGACACCGGCCGAGATAAGGCGAGCTTTTGCGGGGCGCCCGTGCCTGGTGCATGAGTCAGCGCGAATTTGTTGCGGCTTTCAAAAGCGGCGACGAGTGACTGCGCTGTGTTTTCGCTGAACTGACGGAAAAACCCCCCTGGCATTCACTTCTTTGTGCTTCTATAGGTTTCCTGTGCATATCCCCGTCCTGTGTCAGAAAAACATTACTTCAACCGTAGATGTCTTGTAGAATAGTGTTCCTTGCGCATCTCCTCTGTTGAATCTGCAAAAGTTGTTCCTAGTAGAAACAAGAGCTTAGAAGGTCTTGGTTATGGTGATTCAGCACCCGACAATATTGGCCAGAAATGTCGCCTAAAAGGAGACGATGAGCTCCACAGGGGAAATTCGCCATGTGTATTTAAACAGAAATAAATTAAAACTGTTTTATTTGTCATCAAGCATATTGATAATTGAAAGCTATAAATTCAGATTAACTAGCTATAGAAATCCAAAAGTAAGAACTAATTATGAAATTCAGTTCTCAATTTACCATCGCTGCGATCATTTGGAAAAATTCTGAATACGCTGGTGCCTTTTGTAGATTCGTAAGGCCTAACCTACTTTTTTTTATGCTTGGGTTTCGGTCAAATGTTCCGTCTCGCGATTGACGGCACACACACGCGATTCGTGTGTGTGCGCGGCGCGGCACATAGCTTTAATGATTGTCTGTTGTATTTGTTATTAACTATCAAGCTCCGATGACTTTTTTTGTATGTGTTAAGCGTCAGCGCTTCAGTGTTCTGGTGAATTCGTTACTTCGTCTCTTGTTGATACTAAATGAATTCTTAGTTTTCATGCATACTGCACAGGCTAAATTCACTACATGTCTGATGTTTGTTGCTGTCCGTTTCGTGTAATAGAACGCATGACGTCTGGAACCTAGGAGGTGCAGTGAACGCCTTTTGTTTCTGGCCTTTTAGTTGCCTTCAAGCAGGAAACTGAGAACGGTGAATAAAGTACAGACAAATGTTCATTTTGTTTCTAATCCATATCGTTTCGACAAATGTACAAGGCATTCATTTCTTTGTGCTTCGCTTATAGCGAAACCCCGTCCTCTTTGACAAGATTGACTAAATCTATAGCTTTCATTTTACCTTTATGTAACCACAGACATTCACTAGGTGTGCAAGAGCACTTGTAGACGTCCTGCGATAGGCGACTCGTAGATATCACTGCTATCGCGGAGAAATGAACCCAAATGGGAAATTTCTTACCCAGACATCGAAATCGGATGAGTCTGCTGGAGCTAGGGTTCACATTAGAGTGGCTGATTTGAATTCCGGCTTTTGGCACGCCTTGAAAAGGGGATTGCGCTTTTGATCGTTAAGCAGAGCGATGAACTGGGCTAGCTGTATAGTTCATTGCTCATCGTTCCGTGCGCGATCACATGAAAGCTTATCAAGCGATCAATCAAATTGATTATTTTCGATGTGTGCACGCATTTTCAATGCTCGGATCTGTTCACCGTCAAAAAGTGGCAGTTTCGCCCGAAGATCGAAGCAGTGACAGTGATAGCAAGGTTTATAGGGTTGCGCTCGGACTCTTTCGCTTGGCGCCTCTACTCTGCGATTCAGCAACGTTTGCTCCGCAGTCCAGGAATTTCTTATGGAGTCCAACCGAATGCACTGTTAAATTTGTATATTTCATGTGTCTGCTTTTCGATTACTGGACATTGTTTCTTTCTACTATACTTACTTTCATTTTTAACATTGTGGTATAAAGGTTATTAAGATAGCTAAGGTGCCTCATAACGGCTGACCACGGTTTCGATAGGAGGACCTATCATGTAATTTTACATTTAAGCGGCACTTACTCTATAACAGTTATGAAAGTTATTTGCTGGTGTAACATGGAATAATCCACCCATTTCTTGGTCGATGCCTCATAGTGGGTATTGGTCACGAGTTGGAAGGATGGGCAACAGTAATAACCAACTACAACAACAACTCCTCGAACGGTGTTAAACCTATACGTGGCAGCGTCGCACCAGGCAAGGCAACTGCCGCTGAGTAGAAGCAATAACAGTGCCCTGTCGGATACGAAACGTTTCTTGCGCGCGGGAAATCCTTAAGGGCGTTCTATTCCGCCTGCTGAGGCAAGCATCCGTGTTTTCAGTCGCCTTAAATTTCTGTAGCGCTTCGGTTTTTCTTGTTTTGCTGAAGATTGTGCTCCTACGTAGCAAAAAAAAAAAGAAAAAAAAACATCCGTGGCCTAGTGGTTAGAGTATCGGGCCATTGCACTACAGGTCCATTGTTCGAGTCCGGCCTTCGCACAGTTTTATCTATTTAAATATATATCAACTTACAATATCCGTGACATCACGGCGACGCCGACGGCGGAAATGGGGATGCAGTGTCCATATATTTGTTATCGCAGTAATACGCCACGTGGTCTGATAATAAGCTATAGTTGGTAGATTGCGTTTCTTTGTGTCCCTTTGTAATTGCCTTCCTCCTCGGCCTTCCTTTCGTGCCGTTAGCTTGTGTCGTATCGCGATAGCACCAAACCTTCAATGAAGTCTACAAAAGAAGATCCCTTAACATTTGATGCACTTTTATTTATTTTGTGTAATTTTTTTAGGGCAACTTCTTCTTTGGCGACTTCAGGTCGATGTGGGGTTCGTACGGTAAGGATATCTGGCTGCCACTTAATTTCTGTCCACTTTCGTCCAAATAATGCAATTTGAGGCCTTTTAGTGTGTGTAGGACAACGAAAAAAGGCGTCAAAATGAAGCTTAAAACAAAAATAGTTTTGTTTTGAGCTTCCTTTAGTTTTGTTTTGAGCTTTGTTTTAGTTTGCGCACAAATATGCACGGAGCAGTAATACAATCCACAATTCGCGGGTAAAGGCCAAAATTAAACCCAGATGCGCTTGTTCAAACTGCACGCGCATAAAATCGGAAGCCGAAGTCGGGCTTCACTCAGCGGGAAATATGGGCCCACCCCGGAGATAGTGTGCTCTAAAAGTGCTGGCTGATACTAAATGGGCCTAATAAGACATTATCTTTCTTCAACGCCAACCGCTGTTGACTCGCCTTTGTTTTTAGATTTTTACACGATAATATACTCGCTGTCTTCCTGTTAGCAAGGTACGCAGACCTTCTTTATGTGTTCTTGAACTATAGATAGCATGTAGAAATTGTCCATAGACGGTGTGTGGCCGTTATTATACGGGGTGATCATTTTTAAGTTTTACGGAATTTTTAAAAATCGCCTGTGGTAGTAGCATAATTCTTGTCCTGTAGATGATGGCGCTGTGGATGTTTATTAGACCGTCTAGACAGGTAAAATAAGTATCTTCGAAGTGAGGAAGTGCAGGCCAGTTGGTGTAGCATTGCCAAGGCTAAAATAGCGCTGTACAAAGGACACGCGGTTGGAAGGTTTCTCACTGTTGGTTTAGTTGCACGCCAGCACTCGTTTTGTGTATTCTTGCTCCCTATCCTGTGTATTCCGTTATTTCATTCTTGAATTTTTTTCCGATGGTCAGCATGGCTGAAATTCGCAAGAGCTTTCAACGGGCCCGAATCGATTACGTCGGTCTGACTCTCTTCGCTCCCGTTTCACCTCCGGCGAGGCAAAATAGTTTTCGGCTCCCGCCCCTTTCCTTTCTATTTTCTTCTTTCTTCCTTTCTGAAAATTGAACGGGTCCAAATAAAAGGTGTGTGCCTGAAGATGACAAGACCCCTACACAATCCGCGTTCACACGCGACACTTTTTGTGCCGCTTTCAGCTTCTCATCTCGTCGCACAATTCACACTGAAAATGAACAGAAGTGAAGTAGACTTCGCCAAAGTGTGGCGTGGAGGTCCACGCCACTTTCCCTGGATTTTCTACGAAAGAAAACCGCGCTAGTGTAGTTTTCTTTTCTTTTTTGGAAGCAACAGTATATGCGAACGCTTCCTTATTCTAGATAACTAGAATTGTAGATATAGGTAACTGCAATCAGTGTTGATTGGTTGCATGAGTTTGAATGAATTTAGCGTCTATGTCCGCGTGATTAGACGTGCGTGCTGTTTGTGCGTGTGATCAGTGGGTGCGTCATATCATTGTTCACCCAACACTTGGAGTATTGCAGGCTCGACCACCTTTCCACTTGATAACGCCCGCAGCTTCTAATTAAAGTCACCACTTATCCTTTTTCTCCCTCCAAGTTCAGCGTTCCGAGATAAACACCTTGGCTTCGAACTTCGCGTGGTCTGCTTATAATTGAACTAGATTAAAAAACATTTTAGGTATCTGTAATATTTTTTGCTCGAACATGTGTTAATATGGTCTCGTGATAGCAGAGAGAGAAAGAGCTGCCGACATCATCCGGGATGTCGCATATATTTTGTAAAAAAGAGGGAAAAAATTAATGTGGGGAGATTCAGCTGGTCTTCGTAGACATACTCAGCATAACGGAGCCTTCACTTTGAAACGCAATAACGTTTATTAACCTCGCAGATTTCTTTAAATACATCTTATAGGTAATGGGCACGCTGTGCCCTAAACAATGGCAATATGCCCTAAATAATGATAATTTGCCTGAAATAATGGTAACGTGAGGCACAGAGTAGCGTGAGATCTGAAGTTTGCAGCAGTCGTACGCAAAATTAACAGGAACAAACAGCATGATACTACGGCGCAAGGTTTCACTTTATTGTAGGCATAACATAACGCCTGGTGCTGAAGTTGTGTGCATTAGAAATTTTAATAACGTATCGATGCAATCTTTAGAGCCAACCAGAAGATAACCAAAACATTCAAGCCCAACCCGCTGTTGCATAACCATGCAATGCTCGACGTATATGTTAGGCTTAGTTTGATACCTCATAGTTCCGATTTAAGCCCGGCAGCCTTAAATCACAGCTTAGCCCTATATTAGCCTTTTGATACACTGGAGCGAAGTTTCAGTTACGGATAGCTTAGAAAAGCAATTACCATATAATATCTTACTGTACTAATTAGGTTTTCAATCAAATGACATATTATTTTTTTCGAAAGTTCGCCCGACATGTGATCGGGCGAACAAATAAAGGCGAACAAGTTGTTTTATCTTTCCTTGTTGTGACACTGTATTTGGAAATTTACAAGGCGAAGAGTGCCGCTTACCTATGAAAATTTTGAAAATATGCACTCTTAATACAATTTTGCCTTACCGTGTACAGTGACGTTCCTTACAGAAACAGAAAAAAAAAATTCTGAGAACGTTTTGCGATAGTCTGGGTTCGTTGTTGATAAATCAAGATAAGTAATTACAAGACAGGAGCATAATGTACAGTGGAAAGCACGCATTTCTCAGCGGAAACATGCAGACAAAATAGCATTTGGGGCTGCATTTGCACATAGTGCGCAACGGTACGCCCTACAGTGAAACCAAAAATGACCGTCAAGGAAGACCGGTTATTTCCGGATCTCCGGCTTTCGCAAAGCCTTTTTCAAAGCTAAGTAAATTCGTCCGCGTTTAAAATAGCCTCGCGAAAGTGGCAGTTACAAGTTGCTGCACAGGAAGTTGTAGAGTGACAAAGATAAAGAGTTTCACACAAGTGTCAGTCCTATATGTCACTCGACGAATTACGGCGCGGCAGCTTATTACTGCCACCCTCGCGAAACTTGTTAACCGTGGGTAATTTACTCGAGAGTAAATCGCTAAGTGCTAGACTCTTCAGGTGTTTCGAGGAAGGCTTCAAATAACTCGCGCCTCTTTTTTAAAAGAACAAACTAAAGGTCGTTCTCGTAAAACTGTGACTGAGAGGATTTACAGGAGCAAGTAAGAAGGGCCCTGGTAACACTTTCTTAAGGCCATCATTCTCGTTCTTATCCTTCTGTTAGCACGTCAATTAATGAAGGGCAAGATGAATTATAATAATTAAGGCACCGAACCACAACCTATTGGTGACAAAAACTTCAGAATAGAATACAAACTATAAATACCATCGACTGAAATTTTCACCCTTCTGGATGCCACATTTTACTTTCCCATGACGTATAACTACGGCGTCCAATGGCAGAAGGACACTGATGTTACGCAGTGGAAGTCGGCGCGCCATGGTTACCAAGCCCACTCAGTTTATTGATGAGGTCACCACGGCCTCCGCTCGGAGGCCTTGGCGTCGATCACTTCACTTGTTACAGCATCTTGCGCGCGGTTTTGTGATAATTCGGCGACAATTAAAATAGCTGCAAAGGTTAATGCCATATTTTTTGTAGCAATCACAATATTGTGCGAACGCACATCTCACATTGCATTTTCAACCAATGATCAACGGTCAACCAATGCACATCGACGTCAAAGCCGTTGCACAAGTGGACGCCATCGACGCATCGCGATGATGTTATCGGTGCAGCCCAACAAGCTTCCTCGGCATCGTGGCACGACCCGCTTAGGGTCTCTCTTACACACGCTGTTGCTGGCGTACTTCATGGTCTTGCATATCAATCACTGCCTCATGTGCACGGTGACGAACCTGCTAATTAGGCTTGCACAGGGACTACGCATTTTGGTGTACAGCCTCACTACGTCCTTCAGTGCTGCATTTTGGTGCAAAAATGGGGGCACGTGAAAGATCCCCCGTGGGACAAAATTAATACGGAGTCCCCCACTACGGCGTGCCTCACAAATCGTCGTTTTGCCACGTAAAACCCCAGGATTTAATTCAATTCAATAACGTGTATGACCAACTGGCCCACATGTACAGCTTGTTCAACTTACCTAAAACACTTGGTACTTTTCAGCTTACCAGCGCTGTGTCTTACTTGATCATTTTCGTATATGACTGTGCGCCGCATCTTTAACAAGCACTACACTCAGTCCACTATTTGACGCGATCAGCACCACTCTACGTGAGACATGCGACCGAAAGAATGCCGGCAACCACCAAAACTTATAGAACCAGAGTTTTCATTCCACATCGTAAGTTCACATGTCTAGCAGAAGCTTCAGAGCACCACGACGAACTCTACATCTGCTTGCAAGGGCTGACGCCATAGTCATGTGTTTAGAGCAGCATTCATTCGTGTCACCATTCTGTATTCACACATTAGGTCGAACAAACACGTTTATTTCGCCATTTAACTCGTTCTGCGCGATCATTCCTTTCAGGCATTCCTTTAAACGACCTGTCCATCAATCAATGCTGCCACATTATCTTCGGCGCACGCAGTACACGTCCTTGTCAGATTCCCCGAGCGCGATCGTCCCACCCGACGGCAAGCAGTGCTCTAGCTCGTCGTGCGCTTTCGCATCGCACGCATTGCACAGCTGCTTCGGGTATCTCACCGGTGCATATGCATTAGC